>NW_020619714.1:628175-659633 GCF_003573695.1 Papaver somniferum
ATGTTTCCAATAAAAATAGAAACCTGTTGAGCTAAATTATAGCGTTCGAGTCTTTTCGAGTGTGTATTATTCGAATGTACACTCGAAACTGCTCTAAGTAGAAAATTCGTGTTTATGAGGCCTAGCCTTCAAAACTTGTCTAAAATATCAAGATCATGTGGGTCTATAGACCAACATGTCCTGATAATTAGCATGTTTTCAATCAAAATAGTCACCTCTTGAGCTAAATTATAGCATTCGAGTCTTTTCGAGTGTGTATTTTTCGAATGTACACTCGAAACTGCTCTAAGTAGACAAATCTTGTTTATGAGGCCTAGATTTCAAATTTTTTCTAAAATATCAAGATCATCTGGGTCTATAGACCAATATGTCCTGATTATTAGCATGTTTTCAATCAAAATAGACACCTCTTGAGCTAAATTATAGCGTTCGAGTCTTTTCGAGTGTGTATTATTCGAATGTACACTCGAAACTGCTCTAAGTAGAAAATTCGTGTTTATGAGGCCTAGCCTTCAAAACTTGGCTAAAATATCAAGATCATGTGGGTCTATAGACCAACATGTCCTGATAATTAGCATGTTTTCAATCAAAATAGACACCTCTGGAGCTAAATTGTAGCGTTTGAGTCTTTTCGAGTGTGTATTTTTCGAATGTACACTCGAAACTGCTCTAAGTAGACAAATCTTGTTTATGAGGCCTAGATTTCAATTTTTTTCTAAAATATCAAGATCATTTGGGTCTAAAGACCAACATGTCCTGATCAATAGCATGTTTTCAATCAAAATAGACACCTCTTGAGCTAAATTATAGCGTTCGAGTCTTTTCGAGTGTGTATTTTTCGAATGTACACTCGAATCTTCTCTAAGTAGACAAATCTTGTTTATGAGGCCTAGACTTCAAAATTTAGCTAAAATATCAAGATCATCTGGGTCTATAGACCAATATGTCCTGATCATTAACATGTTTTCAATCAAAATAGACACCTATTGAGCTAAATTATAGCATTCGAGTCTTTTCGAGTGTGTATTTTTCGAATGTACACTCAAAACTGCTCTAAGTAGAAAAATCTTGTTTATGAGGCCTAGACTTCAAAATTTGGCTGAAATATCAAGATCATGTGGGTCTATAGACCAACATGTCCTGATAATTAGCATGTTTTCAATCAAAATAGACACCTCTGGAGCTAAATTGTAGCGTTCGAGTCTTTTCGAGTGTGTATTTTTCGAATGTACACTCGAAACTTCTCTAAGTGGACAAATCTTATTTATGAGGCCTAGACTTCAAAATTTAGCTAAAATATCAAGATCATCTGGTTTATAGACCAACATGTCCTGATCATTAGCATGTTTCCAATAAAAATAGACACCTCTTGAGCTAAATTATAGCGTTCGAGTCTTTTCGAGTGTGTATTTTTCGAATGTACACTCAAAACTGCTCTAAGTAGACAAATCTTGTTTATGAGGCCTAGATTTCAAATTTTTTCTAAAATATCAAGATCATCTGGTTCTATAGACCAACATGTCCTGATCATTAGCATGTTTCCAATAAAAATAGAAACCTGTTGAGCTAAATTATAGCGTTCGAGTCTTTTCGAGTGTGTATTATTCGAATGTACACTCGAAACTGCTCTAAGTAGAAAATTCGTGTTTATGAGGCCTAGCCTTCAAAACTTGGCTAAAATATCAAGATCATGTGGGTCTATATACCAACATGTCCTGATAATTAGCATGTTTTCAATCAAAATAGTCACCTCTTGAGCTAAATTATAGCGTTCGAGTCTTTTCGAGTGTGTATTTTTCGAATGTACACTCGAAACTGCTCTAAGTAGACAAATCTTGTTTATGAGTCCTAGATTTCAAATTTTTTCTAAAATATCAAGATCATCTGGGTCTATAGACCAACATGTCCTGATCATTAGCATGTTTCCAATAAAAATAGAAACCTGTTGAGCTAAATTATAGCGTTCGAGTCTTTTCGAGTGTGTATTATTCGAATGTACACTCGAAACTGCTCTAAGTAGAAAATTCGTGTTTATGAGGCCTAGCCTTTAAAACTTGTCTAAAATATCAAGATCATGTGGGTCTATAGACCAACATGTCCTGATAATGAGCATGTTTTCAATCAAAATAGTCACCTCTTGGGCTAAATTATAGCATTCGAGTCTTTTCGAGTGTGTATTTTTCGAATGTACACTCGAAACTGCTCTAAGTAGACAAATCTTGTTTATGAGGCCTAGATTTCAAATTTTTTCTAAAATATCAAGATCATCTGGGTCTATAGACCAACATGTCCTGATCATTAGCATGTTTTCAATCAAAATAGACACCTCTTGAGCTAAATTATAGCGTTCGAGTCTTTTCGAGTGTGTATTTTTCGAATGTACACTCGAAACTTCTCTAAGTAGAAAAATCTTGTTTATGAGGCCTAGACTTCAAAATTTGGCTGAAATATCAAGATCATGTGGGTCTATAGACCAACATGTCCTGATAATTAACATGTTTTCAATCAAAATAGACACCTCTGGAGCTAAATTGTAGCGTTCGAGTCTTTTCGAGTGTGTATTTTTCGAATGTACACTCGAAACTTCTCTAAGTGGACAAATCTTATTTATGAGGCCTAGACTTCAAAATTTAGCTAAAATATCAAGACCATCTGGGTCTATAGACCAACATGTCCTGATCATTAGCATGTTTCCAATAAAAATAGACACCTCTTGAGCTAAATTATAGCGTTCGAGTCTTTTCGAGTGTGTATTTTTCGAATGTACACTCGAAACTGCTCTAAGTAGACAAAAATTGTTTATGAGGCCTAGATTTCAAATTTTTTCTAAAATATCAAGATCATCTGGGTCTATAGACCAACATGTCCTGATCATTAGCATGTTTCCAATAAAAATAGAAACCTGTTGAGCTAAATTATAGCGTTCGAGTCTTTTCGAGTGTGTATTATTCGAATGTACACTCGAAACTGCTCTAAGTAGAAATTTCGTGTTTATGAGGCCTAGGCTTCAAAACTTGGCTAAAATATCAAGATCATGTGGGTCTATAGACCAACATGTCCTGATAATTAGCATGTTTTCAATCAAAATAGACACCTCTTGAGCTAAATTATAGCTTTCGAGTCTTTTCGAGTGTGTATTATTCGAATGTACACTCGAAACTAATCTAAGTAGAAAAATCTTGTTTATGTGGCCTAGACTTCAAAATTTGGCTAAAATATCAAGATCATGTGGGTCTATAGACCAACATGTCCTGATCATTAGCATGTTTCCAATCAAAATAGACACCTCTTGAGCTAAATTATAGCGTTCTAGTCTTTTCGAGTGTGTATTTTTCGAATGTACACTCGAAAATGCTCTAAGTAGAAAATTCGTGTTTATGAGGCCTAGGCTTCAAAACTTGGCAAAAATATCAAGATCATGTGGGTCTATAGACCAACATGTCATGATAATTAGTATGTTTTCAATCAAAATAGACACCTCTTGAGCTAAATTATAGCGTTCGAGTCTTTTCGAGTGTGTATTTTTCGAATGTACAATCGAAACTGCTTTAAGTAGAAAAATCTTGTTTATGTAGACTAGACTTCAAAATTTGGCTAAAATATCAAAATCATGTGGGTCTATAGACAAACATGTCCTGAACATTAGCATGTTTCCAATCAAAATAGACACCTCTTGAGCTAAATTATAGCGTTCTAGTCTTTTCGAGTGTGTATTATTCGAATGTACACTCGAAACTACTCTAAGTAGAAAAATCTTGTTTAAGTGGCCTAGACTTCAAAATTTGGCTAAAATATCAAGATCATGTGGGTCTATAGACCTACATGTCCTGATCATTAGCATGTTTCCAATCAAAATAGACACCTCTTGAGCTAAATTATAGCGTTCTAGTCTTTTCGAGTGTGTATTTTTCGAATGTACACTCGAAACTGCTCTAAGTAGAAAAATCTTGTTTATGTGGCCTAGACTTCAAAATTTGGCTAAAATATCAAGATCATGTGGGTCTATAGACCAACATGTCCTGATCATTAGCATGTTTCCAATCAAAATAGACACCTCTTGAGCTAAATTATAGCGTTCTAGTCTTTTCGAGTGTGTATTTTTCGAATGTACACTCGAAAATGCTCTAAGTAGAAAATTCGTGTTTATGAGGCCTATGCTTCAAAACTTGGCAAAAATATCAAGATCATGTGGGTCTATAGACCAACATGTCATGATAATTAGTATGTTTTCAATCAAAATAGACACCTCTTGAGCTAAATTATAGCGTTCGAGTCTTTTCGGGTGTGTATTTTTCGAATGTACACTCGAAACTGCTCTAAGTAGAAAAATCTTGTTTATGTGGCCTAGACTTCAAAATTTGGCTAAAATATCAAGATCATGTGGGTCTATAGACCAACATGTCCTGATCATTAGCATGTTTCCAATCAAAATAGGCACCTCTTGAGCTAAATTATAGTGTTCTAGTCTTTTCGAGTGTGTATTTTTCGAATGTACACTCGAAACTGCTCTAAGTAGAAAAATCTTGTTTATGTGGCCTAGACTTCAAAATTTGGCTAAAATATCAAGATCCTGTGGGTCTATAGACCAACATGTCCTGATCATTAGCATGTTTCCAATCAAAATAGACACCTCTTGAGCTAAATTATAGCGTTCTAGTCTTTTCGAGTGTGTATTTTTCGAATGTAGACTCGAAACTGCTCTAAGTAGAAAATTTGTGTTTATGAGGCCTAGGCTTCAAAACTTGGCAAAAATATCAAGATCATATGGGTCGATAGACCAACATGTCCTGATAATTAGCATGTTTCCAATCAAAATAGACACCTCTTGAGCTAAATTAAAGTGTTCTAGTCTTTTCGAGTGTGTATTTTTCGAATGTACACTCGAAACTGCTCTAAGTAGAAAAATCTTGTTTATGTGGCCTAGACTTCAAAATTTGGCTAAAATATCAAGATCTTGTGGGTCTATAGACTAACATGTCCTGATCATTAGCATGTTTCCAATCAAAATAGACACCTCTTGAGCTAAATTATAGCGTTCTAGTCTTTTCGAGTGTGTATTTTTCGAATGTAGACTCGAAACTGCTCTAAGTAGAAAATTTGTGTTTATGAGGCCTAGGCTTCAAAACTTGGCAAAAATACCAAGATCATATGGGTCGATAGACCAACATGTCCTGATAATTAGCATGTTTTCAATCAAAATAGACATCTCTGGAGCTAAATTATAGTGTTCTAGTCTTTTCGAGTGTGTATTTTTCGAATGTACACTCGAAACTGCTCTAAGTAGAAAAATCTTGTTTATGTGGCCTAGACTTCAAAATTTGGCTAAAATATCAAGATCTTGTGGGTCTATAGACCAACATGTCCTGATCATTAGCATGTTTCCAATCAAAATAGACACCTCTTGAGCTAAATTATAGCGTTCTAGTCTTTTCGAGTGTGTATTTTTCGAATGTAGACTCGAAACTGCTCTAAGTAGAAAATTTGTGTTTATGAGGCCTAGGCTTCAAAACTTGGCAAAAATATCAACATCATATGGGTCGATAGACCAACATGTCCTGATAATTAGCATGTTTTCAATCAAAATAGACATCTCTGGAGCTAAATTATAGTGTTCTAGTCTTTTCGAGTGTGTATTTTTCGAATGTACACTCGAAACTGCTCTAAGTAGAAAAATCTTGTTTATGTGGCCTAGACTTCAAAATTTGGCTAAAATATCAAGATCTTGTGGGTCTATAGACCAACATGTCCTGATCATTAGCATGTTTCCAATCAAAATAGACACCTCTTGAGCTAAATTATAGCGTTCTAGTCTTTTCGAGTGTGTATTTTTCGAATGTACACTCGAAACTCCTCTAAGTAGAAAAATCTTGTTTATGAGGCCTAGATTTCAAAATTTTGCTAAAATATCAAGATCATCTGGATCTATAGACCAACATGTCCTGATCATTAGCATGTTTCCAATAAAAATAGAAACCTGTTGAGCTAAATTATAGCGTTCGAGTCTTTTCGAGTGTGTATTATTCGAATGTACACTCGAAACTGCTCTAAGTAGAAAATTCGTGTTTATGAGGCCTAGCCTTCAAGACTTGGCTAAAATATCAAGATCATGTGGGTCTATATACCAACATGTCCTGATAATTAGCATGTTTTCAATCAAAATAGTCACCTCTTGAGCTAAATTATAGCGTTCGAGTCTTTTCGAGTGTGTATTTTTCGAATGTACACTCGAAACTGCTCTAAGTAGACAAATCTTGTTTATGAGGCCAAGATTTCAAATTTTTTCTAAAATATCAAGATCATCTGGGTCTATAGACCAACATGTCCTGATCATTAGCATGTTTCCAATAAAAATAGAAACCTGTTGAGCTAAATTATAGCGTTCGAGTCTTTTCGAGTGTGTATTATTCGAATGTACACTCGAAACTGCTCTAAGTAGAAAATTCGTGTTTATGAGGCCTAGCCTTCAAAACTTGGCTAAAATATCAAGATCATGTGGGTCTATAGACCAACATGTCCTGATAATTAGCATGTTTTCAATCAAAATAGTCACCTCTTGAGCTAAATTATTGCGTTCGAGTCTTTTCGAGTGTGTATTTTTCGAATGTACACTCGAAACTACTCTAAGTAGACAAATCTTGTTTATGAGGCCTAGATTTCAAATTTTTTCTAAAATATCAAGATCATCTGGGTCTATAGACCAACATGTCCTGATCATTAGCATGTTTCCAATAAAAATAGAAACCTGTTGAGCTAAATTATAGCGTTCGAGTCTTTTCGAGTGTGTATTATTCGAATGTACACTCGAAACTGCTCTAAGTAGAAAATTCGTGTTTATGAGGCCTAGCCTTCAAAACTTGGCTAAAATATCAAGATCATGTGGGTCTATAGACCAACATGTCCTGATAATTAGCATTTTTTCAATCAAAATAGTCACCTCTTGAGCTAAATTATAGCGTTCGAGTCTTTTCGAGTGTGTATTTTTCGAATGTACACTCGAAACTGCTCTAAGTAGACAAATCTTGTTTATGAGGCCTAGATTTCAAATTTTTTCTAAAATATCAAGATCATATGGGTCTATAGACCAACATGTCCTGATCATTAGCATGTTTACAATAAAAATAGAAACCTGTTGAGCTAAATTATAGCGTTCGAGTCTTTTCGAGTGTGTATTATTCGAATGTACACTCGAAACTGCTCTAAGTAGAAAATTCGTGTTTATGAGGCCTAGCCTTCAAAACTTGTCTAAAATATCAAGATCATGTGGGTCTATAGACCAACATGTCCTGATAATTAGCATGTTTTCAATCAAAATAGTCACCTCTTGAGCTAAATTATAGCATTCGAGTCTTTTCGAGTGTGTATTTTTCGAATGTACACTCGAAACTGCTCTAAGTAGAAAAATCATGTTTATGTGGCCTAGACTTCAAAATTTGGCTAAAATATCAAGATCATGTGGGTCTATAAACCAACATGTCCTGATCATTAGCATGTTTCCAATCAAAATAGACACCTCTTGAGCTAAATTATAGCGTTCGAGTCTTTTCGAGTGTGTATTATTTGAATGCACACTCGAAACTGCTCTAAGTAGACAAATCTTGTTTATGAGGCCTAGGCTTCAAAACTTGGCTAAAATATCAAGATCATGTGGGTCTATAGACGAACATGTCCTGATAATTAGCATGTTTTCAATCAAAATAGTCACCTCTTGAGCTAAATTATAGCGTTCGAGTCTTTTCGAGTGTGTATTTTTCGAATGTACACTCGAAACTGCTCTAAGTAGACAAATCTTGTTTATGAGTCCTAGATTTCAAATTTTTTCTAAAATATCAAGATCATCTGGGTCTATAGACCAACATGTCCTGATCATTAGCATGTTTCCAACAAAAATAGAAACCTGTTGAGCTAAATTATAGCGTTCGAGTCTTTTCGAGTGTGTATTATTCGAATGTACACTCGAAACTGCTCTAAGTAGAAAATTCGAGTTATTGACGCCTAGCCTTCAAAACTTGGCTAACATATAAAGATCACGTGGGTCTATAGACCAACATGTCCTGATAATTAGCATGTTTTCAATCAAAATAGACATCTCTTGAGCTAAATTATAACGTTCGAGTCTTTTCGAGTGTGTATTTTTCGAATGTACACTCGAAACTGCTCTAAGTAGACAAATCTTATTTATGAGGCCTATACTTCTAAATTTAGCTAAAATATCAAGATCATCTGGGTCTATAGACCAACATGTCCTGATCATTAGCAAGTTTCCAATAAAAATAGACACCGGTTGAGCTAAATTATAGCGTTTGATTCTTTTCGAGTGTGTATTATTTGAATGTACACTCGAAACTGCTCTAAGTAGACAAATCTTGTTTATGAAGCCTAGATTTCAAAGTTTTTCTAAAATATCAAGATCATCTGGGTCTATAGACCAACATGTCCTGATCATTAGCATGTTTCCAATAAAAATAGAAACCTGTTGAGCTAAATTATAGCGTTCGAGTCTTTTCGAGTGTGTATTTTTCGAATGTACACTCGAAACTTCTCCAAGTAGAAAAATCTTGTTTATGAGGCCTAGACTTCAAAATTTGGCTGAAATATCAAGATCATGTGGGTCTATAGACCAACATGTCCTGATAATTAGCATGTTTTCAATCAAAATAGTCACCTCTTGAGCTAAATTATAGCGTTCGAGTCTTTTCGAGTGTGTATTTTTCGAACGTACACTCGAGACTGCTCTAAGTAGACAAATCTTGTTTATGAGGCCTAGATTTCAAATTTTTTCTAAAATATCAAGATCATCTGGGTCTATAGACCAACATGTCCTGATCATTAGCATGTTTCCAATAAAAATAGAAACCTGTTGATCTAAATTATAGCGTTCGAGTCTTTTCGAGTGTGTATTATTCGAATGTACACTCGAAACTGCTCTAAGTAGAAAATTCGTGTTTATGTGGCCTAGACTTCAAAATTTTGCTAAAATATCAAGATCATGTGGGTCTATAAACCAACATGTCCTGATCATTTGCATGTTTCCAATTAAAATAGACACCTCTTGAGCTAAATTATAGCGTTCGAGTCTTTTCAAGTGTGTATTTTTCGAATGTACACTCGAAACTACTCTAAGTAGAAAAATCATGTTTATGTGGCCTAGACTTCAAAATTTGGCTGAAATATCAAGATCATGTGGGTCTATAGACCAACATGTCCTGATAATTAGCATGTTTTCAATCAAAATAATCACCTCTTGAGCTAAATTATAGCGTTCGAGTCTTTTCGAGTGTGTATTTTTCGAATGTACACTCGAGACTGCTCTAAGTAGACAAATCTTGTTTATGAGGCCTAGATTTCAAATTTTTTCTAAAATATCAAGATCATCTGGGTCTATAGACCAACATGTCCTGATCATTAGCATGTTTCCAATAAAAATAGAAACCTGTTGAGCTATATTATAGCGTTCAAGTCTTTTCGAGTGTGTATTTTTCGAATGTACACTCGAAACTACTCTAAGTAGAAAAATCATGTTTGTGTGGCCTAGACTTCAAAATTTTGCTAAAATATCAAGATCATGTGGGTCTATAAACCAACATGTCCTGATCATTAGCATGTTTCCAATTAAAATAGACACCTCTTGAGCTAAATTATAGCATTCGAGTCTTTTCGAGTGTGTATTTTTCGAATGTACACTCGAAACTGCTCTAAGTAGAAAATTCGTATTTATGAGGCCTAGGCTTCAAAACTTGGCTAAAATATCAAGATCATGTGGGTCTATAGACCAACATGTCCTGATAATTAGCATGTTTTCAATCAAAATAGACATCTCTTGAGCTAAATTATAACGTTCGAGTCTTTTCGAGTGTGTATTTTTCGAATGTACACTCGAAACTGCTCTAAGTAGACAAATCTTATTTATGAGGCCTATACTTCTAAATTTAGCTAAAATATCAAGATCATCTGGGTCTATAGACCAACATGTCCTGATCATTAGCAAGTTTCCAATAAAAATAGACACCGGTAGAGCTAAATTATAGCGTTCGAGTCTTTTCGAGTGTGTATTATTTGAATGTACACTCGAAACTGCTCTAAGTAGAAAATTTGAGTTTATGAGGCCTAGCCTTCAAAACTTGGCTAACATATCAAGATCATGTGGGTATATATACCAACATGTCCTGATCAATAGCATGTTTGCAATCAAAATAGACACCTCTTGAGATAAATTATAGCGTTCGAGTCTTTTCGAGTGTGTATTTTTCGAATGTACACTCGAATCTTCTCTAAGTAGACAAATCTTGTTTATGAGGCCTAGACTTCAAAATTTGGCTGAAATATCAAGATCATGTGGGTCTATAGACCAACATGTCCTGATAATTAGCATGTTTTCAATCAAAATAGTCACCTCTTGAGCTAAATTATAGCGTTCGAGTCTTTTCGAGTGTGTATTTTTCGAATGTACACTCGAGACTGCTCTAAGTAGACAAATCTTGTTTATGAGGCCTAGATTTCAAAATTTTTCTAAAATATCAAGATCATCTGGGTCTATAGACCAACATGTCCTGATCATTAGCATGTTTCCAATAAAAATAGAAACCTGTTGATCTAAATTATAGCGTTCGAGTCTTTTCGAGTGTGTATTATTCGAATGTACACTCGAAACTGCTCTAAGTAGAAAATTCGTGTTTATGTGGCCTAGACTTCAAAATTTTGCTAAAATATCAAGATCATGTGGGTCTATAAACCAACATGTCCTGATCATTAGCATGTTTCCAATTAAAATAGACACCTCTTGAGCTAAATTATAGCGTTCGAGTCTTTTCGAGTGTGTATTTTTCGAATGTACACTCGAAACTACTCTAAGTAGAAAAATCATGTTTATGTGGCCTAGACTTCAAAATTTGGCTGAAATATCAAGATCATGTGGGTCTATAGACCAACATGTCCTGATAATTAGCATGTTTTCAATCAAAATAATCACCTCTTGAGCTAAATTACAGCGTTCGAGTCTTTTCGAGTGTGTATTTTTCGAATGTACACTCGAGACTGCTCTAAGTAGACAAATCTTGTTTATGAGGCCTAGATTTCAAATTTTTTCTAAAATATCAAGATCATCTGGGTCTATAGACCAACATGTCCTGATCATTAGCATGTTTCCAATAAAAATAGAAACCTGTTGAGCTAAATTATAGCGTTCAAGTCTTTTCGAGTGTGTATTTTTCGAATGTACACTCGAAACTACTCTAAGTAGAAAAATCATGTTTATGTGGCCTAGACTTCAAAATTTTGCTAAAATATCAAGATCATGTGGGTCTATAAACCAACATGTCCTGATCATTAGCATGTTTCCAATTAAAATAGACACCTCTTGAGCTAAATTATAGCATTCGAGTCTTTTCGAGTGTGTATTTTTCGAATGTACACTCGAAACTGCTCTAAGTAGAAAATTCGTATTTATGAGGCCTAGGCTTCAAAACTTGGATAACATATCAAGATCATGTGGGTCTATAGACCAACATGTCCTGATAATTAGCATGTTTTCAATCAAAATAGACATCTCTTGAGCTAAATTATAACGTTCGAGTCTTTTCGAGTGTGTATTTTTCGAATGTACACTCGAAACTGCTCTAAGTAGACAAATCTTATTTATGAGGCCTATACTTCTAAATTTAGCTAAAATATCAAGATCATCTGGGTCTATAGACCAACATGTCCTGATCATTAGCAAGTTTCCAATAAAAATAGACACCGGTAGAGATAAATTATAGCGTTCGAGTCTTTTCGAGTGTGTATTATTTGAATGTACACTCGAAACTGCTCTAAGTAGAAAATTTGAGTTTATGAGGCCTAGCCTTCAAAACTTGGCTAACATATCAAGATCATGTGGGTATATAGACCAACATGTCCTGATCAATAGCATGTTTTCAATCAAAATAGACACCTCTTGAGCTAAATTATAGCGTTCGAGTCTTTTCGAGTGTGTATTTTTCGAATGTACACTCGAATCTTCTCTAAGTAGACAAATCTTGTTTATGAGGCCTAGACTTCAAAATTTAGCTAAAATATCAAGATCATCTGGGTCTATAGACCAATATGTCCTGATCATTAACATGTTTTCAATCAAAATAGACACCTCTTGAGCTAAATTATAGCGTTCGAGTCTTTTCAAGTGTGTATTAGTCGAATGTACACTCGAAACTGCTCTAAGTAGAAAATTCGTGTTTATGAGGCCTAGCCTTCAAAACTTGGCTAAAATATCAAGATCATGTGGGTCTATATACCAACATGTCCTGATAATTAGCATGTTTTCAATCAAAATACTCACCTCTTGAGCTAAATTATAGCGTTCGAGTCTTTTCGAGTGTGTATTTTTCGAATGTACACTCGAAACTGCTCTAAGTAGACAAATCTTGTTTATGAGGCCTAGATTTCAAATTTTTTCTAAAATATCAAGATCATCTGGGTCTATAGACCAACATGTCCTGATCATTAGCATGTTTCCAATAAAAATAGAAACATGTTGAGCTAAATTATAGCGTTCGAGTCTTTTCGAGTGTGTATTATTCGAATGTACACTCGAAACTGCTCTAAGTAGAAAATTCGTGTTTATGAGGCCTAGCCTTCAAAACTTGTCTAAAATATCAAGATCATGTGGGTCTATAGACCAACATGTCCTGATAATTAGCATGTTTTCAATCAAAATAGTCACCTCTTGAGCTAAATTATAGCATTCGAGTCTTTTCGAGTGTGTATTTTTCGAATGTACACTCGAAACTGCTCTAAGTAGAAAAATCATGTTTATGTGGCCTAGACTTCAAAATTTGGCTAAAATATCAAGATCATGTGGGTCTATAAACCAACATGTCCTGATCATTAGCATGTTTCCAATCAAAATAGACACCTCTTGAGCTAAATTATAGCGTTCGAGTCTTTTCGAGTGTGTATTATTTGAATGCACACTCGAAACTGCTCTAAGTAGACAAATCTTGTTTATGAGGCCTAGGCTTCAAAACTTGGCTAAAATATCAAGATCATGTGGGTCTATAGACGAACATGTCCTGATAATTAGCATGTTTTCAATCAAAATAGACATCTCTTGAGCTATATTATAACGTTCGAGTCTTTTCGAGTGTGTATTTTTCGAATGTACACTCGAAACTGCTCTAAGTTGACAAATCTTATTTATGAGGCCTATACTTCATAATTTAGCTAAATTATCAAGATCATCTGGGTCTATAGACCAACATGTCCTGATCATTAGTAAGTTTCCAATAAAAATAGACACCGGTTGAGCTAAATTATAGCAATCGAGTATTTTCGAGTGTGTATTATTTGAATGTACACTCGAAACTCCTCTAAGTAGAAAATTCGAGTTATTGACGCCTAGCCTTCAAAACTTGGCTAACATATAAAGATCACGTGGGTCTATAGACCAACATGTCCTGATAATTAGCATGTTTTCAATCAAAATATACATCTCTTGAGCTAAATTATAACGTTCGAGTCTTTTCGAGTGTGTATTTTTCGAATGTACACTCGAAACTGCTCTAAGTAGACAAATCTTATTTATGAGGCCTATACTTCTAAATTTAGCTAAAATATCAAGATCATCTGGGTCTATAGACCAACATGTCCTGATCATTAGCAAGTTTCCAATAAAAATAGACACCGGTTGAGCTAAATTATAGCGTTCGATTCTTTTCGAGTGTGTATTATTTGAATGTACACTCGAAACTGCTCTAAGTAGACAAATCTTGTTTATGAAGCCTAGATTTCAAAGTTTTTCTAAAATATCAAGATCATCTGGGTCTATAGACCAACATGTCCTGATCATTAGCATGTTTCCAATAAAAATAGAAACCTGTTGAGCTAAATTATAGCGTTCGAGTCTTTTCGAGTGTGTATTTTTCGAATGTACACTCGAAACTTCTCTAAGTAGAAAAATCTTGTTTATGAGGCCTAGACTTCAAAATTTGGCTGAAATATCAAGATCATGTGGGTCTATAGACCAACATGTCCTGATAATTAGCATGTTTTCAATCAAAATAGTCACCTCTTGAGCTAAATTATAGCGTTCGAGTCTTTTCGAGTGTGTATTTTTCGAATGTACACTCGAGACTGCTCTAAGTAGACAAATCTTGTTTATGAGGCCTAGATTTCAAATTTTTTCTAAAATATCAAGATCATCTGGGTCTATAGACCAACATGTCCTGATCATTAGCATGTTTCCAATAAAAATAGAAACCTGTTGATCTAAATTATAGCGTTCGAGTCTTTTCGAGTGTGTATTATTCGAATGTACACTCGAAACTGCTCTAAGTAGAAAATTCGTGTTTATGTGGCCTAGACTTCAAAATTTTGCTAAAATATCAAGATCATGTGGGTCTATAAACCAACATGTCCTGATCATTAGCATGTTTCCAATTAAAATAGACACCTCTTGAGCTAAATTATAGCGTTCGAGTCTTTTCAAGTGTGTATTTTTCGAATGTACACTCGAAACTACTCTAAGTAGAAAAATCATGTTTATGTGGCCTAGACTTCAAAATTTGGCTGAAATATCAAGATCATGTGGGTCTATAGACCAACATGTCCTGATAATTAGCATGTTTTCAATCAAAATAATCACCTCTTGAGCTAAATTATAGCGTTCGAGTCTTTTCGAGTGTGTATTTTTCGAATGTACACTCGAGACTGCTCTAAGTAGACAAATCTTGTTTATGAGGCCTAGATTTCAAATTTTTTCTAAAATATCAAGATCATCTGGGTCTATAGACCAACATGTCCTGATCATTAGCATGTTTCCAATAAAAATAGAAACCTGTTGAGCTAAATTATAGCGTTCAAGTCTTTTCGAGTGTGTATTTTTCGAATGTACACTCGAAACTACTCTAAGTAGAAAAATCATGTTTATGTGGCCTAGACTTCAAAATTTTGCTAAAATATCAAGATCATGTGGGTCTATAAACCAACATGTCCTGATCATTAGCATGTTTCCAATTAAAATAGACACCTCTTGAGCTAAATTATAGCATTCGAGTCTTTTCGAGTGTGTATTTTTCGAATGTACACTCGAAACTGCTCTAAGTAGAAAATTCGTATTTATGAGGCCTAGGCTTCAAAACTTGGCTAAAATATCAAGATCATGTGGGTCTATAGACCAACATGTCCTGATAATTAGCATGTTTTCAATCAAAATAGACACCTCTTGAGCTAAATTATAGCGTTCGAGTCTTTTCGAGTGTGTATTTTTCGAATGTACACTCGAAACTGCTCTAAGTAGAAAAATGTTGTTTGTGAGGCCTAGACTTCAAAATTTGGCTGAAATATCAAGATCATGTGGGTCTATAGAACCAACATGTCCTGATAATTAGCAGGTTTTCAATCAAAATAGACACCTCTTGAGCTAAATTGTAGCGTTCGAGTCTTTTCGAATGTGTATTTTTCGAATGTACACTCGAAACTTCTCTAAGTAGACAAATCTTGTTTATGAGTCTTAGACTTCAAAATTTGGCTGAAATATCAAGATCATGTGGGTCTATAGACCAACATGTCCTGATAATTAGCATGTTTTCAATCAAAATAGTCACCTCTTGAGCTAAATTATAGCGTTCGAGTCTTTTCGAGTGTGTATTTTTCGAATGTACACTCGAAACTGCTCTTAGTATAAAAATCTTGTTTATGTGGCCTAGACTTCAAAATTTGGCTAAAATATCAAGATCATGTGGGTCTATAGACCCATATGTCTTGATAATGAGCATGTTTTCAATCAATATAGACACCTCTTGAGCTAAATTATAGCGTTCGAGTCTTTTCGAGTGTGTATTTTTCGAATGTACACTCGAAACTGCTCTAAGTAGAAAATTCGTATTTATGAGGCCTAGACTTCAAAACTTGGCTAAAATATCAAGATCATGTGGGTCTATAGACCAACATGTCCTGATAATTAGCATGTTTTCAATCAAAATAGACACCTCTTGAGCTAAATTATAGCGTTCGAGTCTTTTCGAGTGTGTATTTTTCGAATATACACTCGAAACTGCTCTAAGTAGAAAATTCGTGTGTATGTGGCCTAGACTTCAAAATTTGGATAAAATATCAAGATCATGTGGGTCTAAAGACCAACATGTCCTGATAATTAGCATGTTTTCAATCAAAATAGACATCTCTTGAGATAAATTATAGCGTTCGAGTCTTTTCGAGTGTGTATTATTCGAATGTACACTCGAAACTGCTCTAAGTAGAAAAATCTTGTTTATGTGGCCTAGACTTCAAAATTTGGCTAAAATATCAAGATCATGTGGGTCAATAGACCAACATGTCCTGATCAATAGCATGTTTTCAATCAAAATAGACACCTCTTGAGCTAAATTATAGCGTTCTAGTCTTTTCGAGTGTGTATTTTTCGAATGTACACTCGAAACTGCTCTAAGTAGAAAATCCGTGTTTATGAGGCCTAGGCTTCAAAACTTGGATAAAATATCAAGATCATGTGGGTCTATAGACCAACATGTCCTAATAATTAGCATGTTTCCAATCAATATAGACACCTCTTGAGCTAAATTATAGAGTTCGAGTCTTTTCGAGTGTGTTTTTTTCGAATATACACTCGAAACTGCTCTAAGTAGAAAAATCGTGTGTATGAGGCCTAGGCTTCAAAACTTGGCTAAAATATCAAGATCATGTGGGTCTATAGACCAACATGTCCTGATAATTAGCATGTTTTCAATCAAAATAGACATCTCTTGAGCTAAATTATAGCGTTCGAGTCTTTTCGAGTGTGTATTTTTCGAATGTACACTCGAAACTGCTCTAAGTAGAAAAATCTTGTTTATGTGGCCTAGACTTCAAAATTTGGCTAAAATATCAAGATCATGTGGGTCTGTAGACCAACATGTCCTGATAATTAGCATGTTTTCAATCAAAATAGACACCTCTTGAGATAAATTATAGCGTTCGAGTCTTTTCGAGTGTGTATTTTTCGAATGTACACTCGAAACTGCTCTAAGTAGAAAAATCTTGTTTATGAGGCCTAGACTTCAAAATTTGGCTGAAATATCAAGATCATGTGGGTCTATAGAACCAACATGTCCTGATAATTAGCATGTTTTCAATCAAAATAGACACCTCTTGAGCTAAATTGTAGCGTTCGAGTCTTTTCGAATGTGTATTTTTCGAATGTACACTCGAAACTTCTCTAAGTAGACAAATCTTGTTTATGAGTCTTAGACTTCAAAATTTGGCTGAAATATCAAGATCATGTGGGTCTATAGACCAACATGTCCTGATAATTAGCATGTTTTCAATCAAAATAGTCACCTCTTGAGCTAAATTATAGCGTTCGAGTCTTTTCGAGTGTGTATTTTTCGAATGTACACTCGAAACTGCTCTTAGTATAAAAATCTTGTTTATGTGGCCTAGACTTCAAAATTTGGCTGAAATATCAAGATCATGTGGGTCTATAGACCAACATGTCCTGATAATTAGCATGTTTTCAATCAAAATAGTCACCTCTTGAGCTAAATTATAGCGTTCGAGTCTTTTCGAGTGTGTATTTTTCGAATGTACACTCGAAACTGCTCTAAGTATAAAAATCTTGTTTATGAGGCCTAGACTTCAAAATTTGGCTGAAATATCAAGATCATGTGGGTCTATAGACCAACATGTCCTGATAATTAGCATGTTTTCAATTAAAATAGACACCTCTTGAGCTAAATTGTAGCGTTCGAGTCTTTTCGAGTGTGTATTTTTTGAATGTACACTCGAAACTTCTCTAAGTAGACAAATCTGGTTTATGAGTCCTAGACTTCAAAATTTGGCTGAAATATCAAGATCATGTGGGTCTATAGACCAACATGTCCTGATAATTAGCATGTTTTCAATCAAAATAGTCACCTCTTGAGCTAAATTATAGCGTTCGAGTCTTTTCGAGTGTGTATTTTTCGAATGTACACTCGAAACTGCTCTAAGTAGAAAAATCTTGTTTATGAGGCCTAGACTTCAAAAATTGGCTGAAATATCAAGATCATGTGGGTCTATAGACCAACATGTCCTGATAATTAGCATGTTTTCAATCAAAATAGTCACCTCTTGAGCTAAATTATAGCGTTCGAGTCTTTTCGAGTGTGTATTTTTCGAATGTACACTCGAAACTGCTCTAAGTAGAAAAATCTTGTTTATGAGGCCTAGACTTCAAAATTTGGCTAAAATATCAAGATCATGTGGGTCTATAGACCAACATGTCCTGATAATTAGCATGTTTTCAATCAAAATAATCACCTCTTGAGCTAAATTATAGCGTTCGAGTCTTTTCGAGTGTGTATTTTTCGAATGTACACTCGAGACTGCTCTAAGTAGACAAATCTTGTTTATGAGGCCTAGATTTCAAATTTTTTCTAAAATATCAAGATCATCTGGGTCTATAGACCAACATGTCCTGATCATTAGCATGTTTCCAATAAAAATAGAAACCTGTTGAGCTAAATTATAGCGTTCAAGTCTTTTCGAGTGTGTATTTTTCGAATGTACACTCGAAACTACTCTAAGTAGAAAAATCATGTTTATGTGGCCTAGACTTCAAAATTTTGCTAAAATATCAAGATCATGTGGGTCTATAAACCAACATGTCCTGATCATTAGCATGTTTCCAATTAAAATAGACACCTCTTGAGCTAAATTATAGCATTCGAGTCTTTTCGAGTGTGTATTTTTCGAATGTACACTCGAAACTGCTCTAAGTAGAAAATTCGTAATTATGAGGCCTAGGCTTCAAAACTTGGCTAAAATATCAAGATCATGTGGGTCTATAGACCAACATGTCCTGATAATTAGCATGTTTTCAATCAAAATAGACATCTCTTGAGCTAAATTATAGCGTTCGAGTCTTTTCGAGTGTGTATTTTTCGAATGTACACTCGAAACTTCTCTAAGTAGACAAATCTTATTTATGAGGCCTATTCTTCTAAATTTAGCTAAAATATCAAGATCATCTGGGTCTATAGACCAATATGTCCTGATCATTAGCATGTTTTCAATCAAAATAGACACCTCTTGAGCTAAATTATAGCGTTCGAGTCTTTTCGAGTGTGTATTTTTCGAATGTACACTCGAAACTGCTCTAAGTAGTAAAATCTTGTTTATGAGGCCTAGACTTCAAAATTTGGCTGAAATATCAAGATCATGTGGGTCTATAGACCGACATGTCCTGATAATTAGCATGTTTTCAATCAAAATAGACACCTCTGGAGCTAAATTGTAGCATACGAGTCTTTTCGAGTGTGTATTTTTCGAATGTACACTCGAAACTTCTCTAAGTGGACAAATCTTATTTATGAGGCCTAGACTTCAAAATTTAGCTAAAATATCAAGATCATCTGGGTCTATAGACCAACATGTCCTGATCATTAGCATGTTTCCAATAAAAATAGACACAGGTTGAGCTAAATTATAGCGTTCGAGTCTTTTCGAGTGTGTATTATTTGAATGTACACTCGAAACTGCTCTAAGTAGAAAATTCGTGTTTATGAGGCCAAGCCTTCAAAACTTGGCTATCAGATCAAGATCATGTGGGTCTATAGACTAACATGTCCTGATCAATAGCATGTTTTCTATAAAAATAGACACCTCTTGAGCTAAATTATAGCATTCGAGTCTTTTCGAGTGTGTATTTTTCGAACGTACACTCGAAACTGCTCTAAGTAGACAAATCTTGTTTATGAGGCCTAGATTTCAAAATTTTGCTAAAATATCAAGATCATCTGGGTCTATAAACCAACATGTCCTGAACATTAGCATGTTTCCAATAAAAATAAAAACCTGTTGAGCTAAATTGTTGCGTTCGAGTCTTATCGAGTGTGTATTACTCGAATGTACACTCGAAAATGCTCTAATTAGAAAATTCGTGTTTATGAGGCCTAGGCTTCAAAACTTGGCTAAAATATCAAGATCATGTGGGTCTATAGACCAACATATCCTGATAATTAGCATGTTTTCAATCGAAATAGTCACCTCTTGAGCTAAATTATAGCGTTCGAGTCTTTTCGAGTGTGTATTTTTCGAATGTACACTCGAAACTTCTCTAAGTAGATAAATCTTGTTTATGAGGCCTAGACTTCAAAATTTAGCTAACATATCAAGATCATCTGGGTCTATAGACCAATATGTCCTGATCATTAGCATGTTTTCAATCAAAATAGACACCTCTTGAGATAAATTATAGCGTTCGAGTCTTTTCGAGTGTGTATTTTTCGAATGTACACTCGAAACTGCTCTAAGTAGAAAAATCTTGTTTATGAGGCCTAGACTTCAAAATTTGGCTGAAATATCAAGATCATGTGGGTTTATAGACCAACATGTCCTGATAATTAGCATGTTTTCAATCAAAATAGACACCTCTGGAGCTAAATTGTAGCATTCGAGTCTTTTCGAGTGTGTATTTTTCGAATGTACACTCGAAACTTCTCTAAGTGGAAAAATCTTATTTATGAGGCCTAGACTTCAAAATTTAGCTAAAATATCAAGATCATCTGGGTCTATAGACCAACATGTCCTGATCATTAGCAAGTTTCCAATAAAAATAGACACCGGTTGAGCTAAATTATACCAATCGAGTCTTTTCGAGTGTGTATTATTTGAATGTACACTCGAAACTGCTCTAAGTAGAAAATTCGAGTTTATGAGGCCTAGCCTTCAAAACTTGGCTAACATATCAAGATCACGTGGGTCTATAGACCAACATGTCCTGATCAATAGCATGTTTTCAATCAAAATAGACACCTCTTGAGTTAAATTATAGCGTTCGACTCTTTTCGAGTGTGTATTTTTCGAATGTACACTCGAAACTTCTCTAAGTAGACAAATCTTGTTTATGAGGCCTAGACTTCAAAATTTAGCTAAAATATCAAGATCATCTTGGTCTATAGACCAATATGTCCTGATCATTAGCATGTTTTCAATCAAAATAGACACCTCTTGAGCTAAATTATAGCGTTCGAGTCTTTTCGAGTGTGTATTTTTCGAATGTACAATCGAAACTGCTCTAAGTAGAAAAATATTGTTTATGAGGCCTAGACTTCAAAATTTGGCTGAAATATCAAGATCATGTGGGTTTATAGACCAACATGTCCTGATAATTAGCATGTTTTCAATCAAAATAGACACCTCTGGGGCTAAATTGTAGCATTCGAGTCTTTTCGAGTGTGTATTTTTTGAATGTACACTCGAAACTTCTCTAAGTGGACAAATCTTATTTATGAGGCCTAGACTTCAAAATTTAGCTAAAATATCAAGATCATCTGGGTCTATAGACCAACATGTCCTGATCATTAGCAAGTTTCCAATAAAAATAGACACCGGTTGAGCTAAATTATACCAATCGAGTCTTTTCGAGTGTGTATTATTTGAATGTACACTCGAAACTGCTCTAAGTAGAAAATTCGAGTTTATGAGGACTAGCCTTCAAAACTTGGCTAACATATCAAGATCACGTGGGTCTATAGACCAACATGTCCTGATCAATAGCATGTTTTCAATCAAAATAGACACCTCTTGAGTTAAATTATAGCGTTCGACTCTTTTCGAGTGTGTATTTTTCGAATGTACACTCGAAACTTCTCTAAGTAGACAAATCTTGTTTATGAGGCCTAGACTTCAAAATTTAGCTAAAATATCAAGATCATCTGGGTCTATAGACCAATATGTCCTGATCATTAGCATGTTTTCAATCAAAATAGACACCTCTTGAGATAAATTATAGCGTTCGAGTCTTTTCGAGTGTGTATTTTTCGAATGTACACTCGAAACTGCTCTAAGTAGAAAAATCTTGTTTATGAGGCCTAGACTTCAAAATTTGGCTGAAATATCAAGATCATGTGGGTTTATAGACCAACATGTCCTGATAATTAGCATGTTTTCAATCAAAATAGACACCTCTGGGGCTAAATTGTAGCATTCGAGTCTTTTCGAGTGTGTATTTTTTGAATGTACACTCGAAACTTCTCTAAGTGGACAAATCTTATTTATGAGGCCTAGACTTCAAAATTTAGCTAAAATATCAAGATCATCTTGGTCTATAGACCAATATGTCCTGATCATTAGCATGTTTTCAATCAAAATAGACACCTCTTGAGCTAAATTATAGCGTTCGAGTCTTTTCGAGTGTGTATTTTTCGAATGTACACTCGAAACTGCTCTAAGTAGAAAAATATTGTTTATGAGGCCTAGACTTCAAAATTTGGCTGAAATATCAAGATCATGTGGGTTTATAGACCAACATGTCCTGATAATTAGCATGTTTTCAATCGAAATAGTCACCTCTTGAGCTAAATTATAGCGTTCGAGTCTTTTCGAGTGTGTATTTTTCGAATGTACACTCGAAACTTCTCTAAGTAGACAAATCTTGTTTATGAGGCCTAGACTTCAAAATTTAGCTAAAATATCAAGATCATCTTGGTCTATAGACCAATATGTCCTGATAATTAGCATGTTTTCAATCAAAATAGACACCTCTTGAGCTAAATTATAGCGTTCGAGTCTTTTCGAGTGTGTATTTTTCGAATGTACACTCGAAACTGCTCTAAGTAGAAAAATCTTGTTTATGTGGCCTAGACTTCAAAATTTGGCTAAAATATCAAGATCATGTGGGTCTATAGACCAACATGTCCTGATAATTAGCATGTTTCAAATCAAAATAGACACCTCTTGAGCTAAATTATAGCGTTCGAGTCTTTTAGAGTGTGTATTTTTCGAATATACACTCGAAACTGCTCTAAGTAGAAAATTCGTGTGTATGAGGCCTAGGCTTCAAAACTTGGCTAAAATATCAAGATCATGTGGGTCTATAGACCAACATGTCCTGATAATTAGCATGTTTTCAATCAAAATAGACATCTCTTGAGATAAATTATAGCGTTCGAGTCTTTTCGAGTGTGTATTATTCGAATGTACACTCGAAACTGCTCTAAGTAGAAAAATCTTGTTTATGTGGCCTAGACTTCAAAATTTGGCTAAAATATCAAGATCATGTGGGTCTATAGACCAACATGTCCGTATCAATAGCATGTTTTCAATAAAAATAGACATCTCTTGAGCTAAATTATAGCGTTCGAGTCTTTTCGAGTGTGTATTTTTCGAATGTACACTCGAAACTGCTCTAAGTAGAAAAATCTTGTTTATGTGGCCTAGACTTCAAAATTTGGCTAAAATATCAAGATCATGTGGGTCTATAGACCAACATGTCCTGATCATTAGCATGTTTCCAATAAAAATAGAAACCTGTTGAGCTAAATTATAGCGTTCGAGTCTTTTCGAGTGTGTATTTTTCGAATGTACACTCGAAACTGCTCTAAGTAGAAAATTCGTGTGTATGTGGCCTAGGATTCAAAACTTGGCTAAAATATCAAGATCATGTGGGTCTATAGACCAACATGTCCTGATAATTAGCATGTTTCCAATAAAAATAGAAACCTGTTGAGCTAAATTATAGCGTTCGAGTCTTTTCGAGTGTGTATTTTTCGAATGTACACTCGAAACTGCTCTAAGTAGAAAAATCTTGTTTATGTGGCCTAGACTTCAAAATTTGGCTAAAATATCAAGATCATGTGGGTCTATAGACCAACATGTCCTGATCATTAGCATGTTTCCAATAAAAATAGAAACCTGTTGAGCTAAATTATAGCGTTCGAGTCTTTTCGAGTGTGCATTTTTCGAATGTACACTCGAAACTGCTCTAAGTAGAAAAATCTTGTTTATGTGGCCTAGACTTCAAAATTTAGCTAAATTATCAAGATCATCTGGGTCTATAGACCAACATGTCCTGATCATTAGCATGTTTCCAATAAAAATAAACACCGGTTGAGCTAAATTATAGCGTTCGAGTCTTTTCGAGTGTATATTATTTGAATGTACACTCGAAACTGCTCTAAGTAGAAAAATCTTGTTTATGTGGCCTAGACTTCAAAATTTGGCTAAAATATCAAGATCATGTGGGTCTATAGACCAACATGTCCTGATAATTAGCATGTTTTCAATCAAAATAAACATCTCTTGAGATAAATTATAACGTTCGAGTCTTTTCGAGTGTGTATTTTTTGAATGTACACTCGAAACTGCTCTAAGTAGAAAAATCTTGTTTATGTGGCCTAGACTTCAAAATTTGGCTAAAATATCAAGATCATCTGGGTCTATGGACCAACATGTCCTGATCAATAGCATGTTTTCGATCAAAATAGACACCTCTTGAGCTAAATTATAGCGTTCGAGTCTTTTCAGTGTGTATTTTTCGAATGTACACTCGAAACTGCTCTAAGTAGAAATATGTGGCCTAGACTTCAAAATTTGGCTAACATATCAAGATCATGTGGGTCTATAGACCAACATGTCCTGATCAATAGCATGTTTTCAATCAAAATAGACACCTCTTGAGCTAAATTATAGCGTTCGAGTCTTTTCGAGTGTGTATTTTTCGAATGTACACTCGAAACTGCTCTAAGTAGAAAAATCTTGTTTATGTGGCCTAGACTTCAAAATTTGGCTAAAATATCAAGATCATGTGGGTCTATAGACCAACATGTCCTGATAATTAGCATATTTTCAATCAAAATAGACACCTCTTGAGCTAAATTATAGCGTTCGAGTCTTTTCAAGTGTGTATTTTTCGAATGTACACTCGAAACTGCTCTAAGTAGAAAAATCTTGTTTATGTGGCCTAGACTTCAAAATTTGGCTAAAATATCAAGATCATGTGGGTCTATAGACCAACATGTCCTGATCATTAGCATGTTTCCAATCAAAATAGATACCTCTTGAGCTAAATTATAGCGTTCGAGTCTTTTCGAGTGTGTATTATTCGAATGTACACTCGAAACTGCTCTAAGTAGAAAATCCGTGTTTATGAGGCCTAGGCTTCAAAATTTGGCTAAAATATCAAGATCATGTGGGTCTATAGACCAACATGTCCTGATCAATAGCATGTTTTCAATAAAAATAGACACCTCTTGAGCTAAATTATAGCGTTCGAGTCTTTTCGAGTGTATATTTTTCGAATATACACTCGAAACTGCTCTAAGTAGAAAATTCGTGTGTATGAGGCCTAGGCTTCAAAACTTGGCTAAAATATCAAGATCATGTGGGTCTATAGACCAACATGTCCTGATAATTAGCATGTTTTCAATCAAAATATACATATCTTGAGATAAATTATAACGTTCGAGTCTTTTCGAGTGTGTATTTTTCGAATGTACACTCGAAACTGCTCTAAGTAGACAAATCTTGTTTATGAGGCCTAGACTTCAAAATTTAGCTAAAATATCAAGATCATCTGGGTCTATAGACCAACATGTCCTGATAATTAGCATGTTTTCAATCAAAATAGACATCTCTTGAGATAAATTATAACGTTCGAGTCTTTTCGAGTGTGTATTTTTCGAATGTACACTCGAAACTGCTCTAAGTAGAAAAATCTTGTTTATGTGGCCTAGACTTCAAAATTTGGATAAAATATCAAGATCATGTGGGTCTATAGACCACATGTCCTGATCATTAGCATGTTTTCAATCAAAATAGACACCTCTTGAGCTAAATTATAGCGTTCGAGTCTTTTCGAGTGTGTATTTTTCGAATGTACACTCGAAACTGCTCTAAGTAGAAAAATCTTGTTTATGAGGCCTAGGCTTCAAAACTTGGATAAAATATCAAGATCATGTGGGTCTATAGACCAACATGTCCTGATAATTAGCATGTTTTCAATCAAAATAGACATCTCTTGAGATAAATTATAGCGTTCGAGTCTTTTCGAGTGTGTATTATTCGAATGTACACTCGAAGCTGCTCTAAGTAGAAAAATCTTGTTTATGTGGCCTAGACTTCAAAATTTGGCTAAAATATCAAGATCATGTGGGTCTATAGACCAACATGTCCTGATCAATAGCATGTTTTCAATCAAAATAGACACCTCTTGAGCTAAATTATAGTGTTCGAGTCTTTTCGAGTGTGTACTTTTCGAATGTACACTCGAAACTGCTCTAAGTAGAAAAATCTTGTTTATGTGGCTTAGACTTCAAAATTTGGCTAAAATATCAAGATCATGTGGGTCTATAGACCAACATGTCCTGATCATTAGCATGTTTTCAATCAAAATAGACACCTCTTGAGCTAAATTATAGCGTTCGAGTCTTTTCGAGTGTGTATTTTTCGAATGTACACTCGAAACTGCTCTAAGTAGAAAAATCTTGTTTATGTGGCCTAGACTTCAAAATTTGGCTAAAATATCAAGATCATGTGGGTCTATAGACCAACATGTCCTGATCATTAGCATGTTTTCAATCAAAATAGACACCTCTTGTGCTAAATTATAGCGTTCGAGTCTTTTCGAGTTTGTATTTTTCGAATGTACACTCGAAACTGCTCTAATTAGAAAAATCTTGTTTATGTGGCCTAGACTTCAAAATTTGGCTAAAATATCAATATCATGTGGGTCTATAGACCAACATGTCCTGATCATTAGCATGTTTTCAATCAAAATAGACACCTCTTGAGCTAAATTATAGCGTTCGAGTCTTTTCGAGTGTGTATTTTTCGAATGTACACTCGAAACTGCTCTAAGTAGAAAAATCTTGTTTATGTGGCCTAGACTTCAAAATTTGGCTAAAATATCAAGATCATGTGGGTCTATAGACCAACATGTCCTGATCAATAGCATGTTTTCAATCAAAATAGACACCTCTTGAGCTAAATTATAGCGTTCGAGTATTTTCGAGTGTATATTTTTCGAATGTACACTCGAAACTGCTCTAAGTAGACAAATCTTGTTTATGAGGCCTAGATTTCAAAATTTTGCTAAAATATCAAGATCATCTGGGTCTATAGACCAACATGTCCTGATCATTAGCATGTTTCCAATAAAAGAGAAACCTGTTGATCTAAAATATAGGGTTCGAGTCTTTTCGAGTGTGTATTATTCGAATGTACACTCGAAACTTCTTTAAGTAGAAAATTCGTGTTTATGAGGCCTAGGCTTCAAAACTTGGATAAAATATCAAGATCATGTGGGTCTATAGACCAACATGTCCTGATAATTAGCATGTTTTCAATCAAAATAGACACCTCTTGAGCTAAATTATAGCGTTCGAGTCTTTTCGAGTGTGTATTTTTCGAATGTACACTCGAAACTGCTCTAAGTAGAAAAACCTTGTTTATGTGGCCTAACTTCAAAATTTGGCTAAAATATCAAGATCATGTGGGTCTATAGACCAACATGTCCTGATCATTAGCATGTTTTCAATCAAAATAGACACCTCTTGAGCTAAATTATAGCGTTCGAGTCTTTTCGAGTGTGTATTTTTCGAATGTACACTCGAAACTGCTCTAAGTAGAAAAATCTTGTTTATGTGGCCTAGACTTCAAAATTTGGCTAAAATATCAAGATCATGTGGGTCTATAGACCAACATGTCCGTATCATTAGCATGTTTCCAATCAAAATAGACACCTCTTGAGCTAAATTATAGCGTTCTAGTCTTTTCGAGTGTGTATTTTTCGAATGTACACTCGAAACTGCTCTAAGTAGAAAATTTGTGTTTATGAGGCCTAGGATTCAAAACTTGGCTAAAATATCAAGATCATATGGGTCTATAGACCAACATGTCCTGATAATTAGCATGTTTTCAATCAAAATAGACATCTCTTGAGCTAAATTATAGCGTTCGAGTCTTTTCGAGTGTGTATTTTTCGAATGTACACTCGAAACTTCTCTAAGTAGACAAATCTTGTTTATGAGGCCTAGACTTCAAAATTTAGCTAAAATATCAAGATCATCTGGGTCTATAGACCAACATGTCCTGATCATTAGCATTTTTCCAATAAAAATAGACACCTCTTGAGCTAAATTATAGTGTTCGAGTCTTTTCGAGTGTGTATTTTTCGAATGTACACTCGAAACTGCTCTAAGTAGACAAATCTTGTTTATGAGGCCTAGACTTCAAAATTTGGCTAAAATATCAAGATCATGTGGGTCTATAGACCAACATGTCCTGATCATTAGCATGTTTCCAATAAAAATAGACACCTTTTGAGCTAAATTATAGCGTTCGAGTCTTTTCGAGTGTGTATTATTCGAATGTACACTCGAAACTGCTCTAAGTAGAAAATTCGTGTTTATGAGGCCTAGCCTTCAAAACTTGGCTAAAATATTAAGATCATATGGGTCTATAGACCAACATGTCCTGATAATTAGCATGTATTCAATCAAAATAGACATCTCTTGAGCTAAATTATAGCGTTCGAGTCTTTTCGAGTGTGTATTTTTCGAATGTACACTCGAAACTTCTCTAAGTAGACAAATCTTGTTTATGAGGCCTAGACTTCAAAATTTAGCTAAAATATCAAGATCATCTGGGTCTATAGACCAACATGTCCTGATCATTAGCATTTTTCCAATAAAAATAGACACCTCTTGAGCTAAATTATAGCGTTCGAGTCTTTTCGAGTGTGTATTATTCGAATGTACACTCGAAACTGCTCTAAGTAGAAAATTCGTGTTTATGAGGCCTAGCCTTCAAAACTTGGCTAAAATATCAAGATCATGTGGGTCTATAGACCAACATGTCCTGATAATTAGCATTTTTTCAATCAAAATAGTCACCTCTTGAGCTAAATTATAGCGTTCGAGTCTTTTCGAGTGTGTATTTTTCGAATGTACACTCGAAACTGGTCTAAGTAGAAAAATCATGTTTATGTGGCCTAGACTTCAAAATTTGGCTAAAATATCAAGATCATGTGGGTCTATAAACCAGCATGTCCTGATCATTAGCATGTTTCCAATTAAAATAGACACCTCTTGAGCTAAATTATAGCGTTCGAGTCTTTTCGAGTGTGTATTTTTCGAATGTACACTCGAAACTGCTCTAAGTAGAAAATTCGTATTTATGAGGCCTAGGCTTCAAAACTTGGCTGAAATATCAAGATCATGTGGGTCTATAGACCAACATGTCCTGATAATTAGAATGTTTTCAATCAAAATAGACACCTCTGGAGCTAAATTGTAGCGTTCGAGTCTTTTCGAGTGTGTATTTTTCGAATGTACACTCGAAACTTCTCTAAGTAGACAAATCTTATTTATGAGGCCTAGACTTCAAAATTTAGCTAAAATATCAAGATCATCTGGGTCTATAGACCAACATGTCCTGATCATTAGCATGTTTCCAATAAAAATAGACACTGGTTGAGCTATATTATAGCGTTCGAGTCTTTTCGAGTGTGTATTATTTGAATGTACACTCGAAACTGCTCTAAGTAGAAAATTCGTGTTTATGAGGCCAAGCCTTCAAAACTTGGCTATCATATCAAGATCATGTGGGTCTATAGACTAACATGTCCTGATCAATAGCATGTTTTCAATAAAAATAGACACCTCTTGAGATAAATTATAGCATTCGAGTCTTTTCGAGTGTGTATTTTTCGAACGTACACTCGAAACTGCTCTAAGTAGACAAATCATGTTTATGAGGCCTAGATTTCAAAATTTTGCTAAAATATCAATATCATCTGGGTATATAAACCAACATGTCCTGAACATTAGCATGTTTCCAATAAAAATAAAAACCTGTTGAGCTAAATTATAGCGTTCGAGTCTTATCGAGTGTGTATTATTCGAATATACACTCGAAAATGCTCTAATTAGAAAATTCGTGTTTATGAGGCCTAGGCTTCAAAACTTGGCTAAAATATCAAGATCATGTGGGTCTATAGACCAACATGTCCTGATAATTAGCATGTTTTCAATCGAAATAGTCACCTCTTGAGCTAAATTATAGCGTTCGAGTCTTTTCGAGTGTGTATTTTTCGAATGTACACTCGAAACTTCTCTAAGTAGACAAATCTTGTTTATGAGGCCTAGACTTCAAAATTTAGCTAAAATATCAAGATCATCTTGGTCTATAGACCAATATGTCCTGATCATTAGCATGTTTTCAATCAAAATAGACACCTCTTGAGCTAAATTATAGCGTTCGAGTCTTTTCGAGTGTGTATTTTTCGAATGTACACTCGAAACTGCTCTAAGTAGAAAAATATTGTTTATGAGGCCTAGACTTCAAAATTTGGCTGAAATATCAAGATCATGTGGGTTTATAGACCAACATGTCCTGATAATTAGCATGTTTTCAATCAAAATAGACACCTCTGGGGCTAAATTGTAGCATTCGAGTCTTTTCGAGTGTGTATTTTTTGAATGTACACTCGAAACTTCTCTAAGTGGACAAATCTTATTTATGAGGCCTAGACTTCAAAATTTAGCTAAAATATCAAGATCATCTGGTTCTATAGACCAACATGTCCTGATCATTAGCAAGTTTCCAATAAAAATAGACACCGGTTGAGCTAAATTATACCAATCGAGTCTTTTCGAGTGTGTATTATTTGAATGTACACTCGAAACTGCTCTAAGTAGAAAATTCGAGTTTATGAGGCCTAGCCTTCAAAACTTGGCTAACATATCAAGATCAAGTGGGTCTATAGACCAACATGTCCTGATCAATAGCATGTTTTCAATCAAAATAGACACCTCTTGAGTTAAATTATAGCGTTCGACTCTTTTCGAGTGTGTATTTTTCGAATGTACACTCGAAACTTCTCTAAGTAGACAAATCTTGTTTATGAGGCCTAGACTTCAAAATTTAGCTAAAATATCAAGATCATCTGGGTCTATAGACCAATATGTCCTGATCATTAGCATGTTTTCAATCAAAATAGACACCTCTTGAGATAAATTATAGCGTTCGAGTCTTTTCGAGTGTGTATTTTTCGAATGTACACTCGAAACTGCTCTAAGTAGAAAAATCTTGTTTATGAGGCCTAGACTTCAAAATTTGGCTGAAATATCAAGATCATGTGGGTTTATAGACCAACATGTCCTGATAATTAGCATGTTTTCAATCAAAATAGACACCTCTGGGGCTAAATTGTAGCATTCGAGTCTTTTCGAGTGTGCATTTTTTGAATGTACACTCGAAACTTCTCTAAGTGGACAAATCTTATTTATGAGGCCTAGACTTCAAAATTTAGCTAAAATATCAAGATCATCTGGGTCTATAGACCAACATGTCCTGATCATTAGCAAGTTTCCAATAAAAATAGACACCGGTTGAGCTAAATTATACCAATCGAGTCTTTTCGAGTGTGTATTATTTGAATGTACACTCGAAACTGCTCTAAGTAGAAAATTCGAGTTTATGAGGACTAGCCTTCAAAACTTGGCTAACATATCAAGATCACGTGGGTCTATAGACCAACATGTCCTGATCAATAGCATGTTTTCAATCAAAATAGACACCTCTTGAGTTAAATTATAGCGTTCGACTCTTTTCGAGTGTGTATTTTTCGAATGTACACTCGAAACTTCTCTAAGTAGACAAATCTTGTTTATGAGGCCTAGACTTCAAAATTTAGCTAAAATATCAAGATCATCTGGGTCTATAGACCAA
>NW_020619714.1:660633-693085 GCF_003573695.1 Papaver somniferum
GATGATCTTGATATTTTAGCAAAATTTTGAAATCTAGGCCTCATAAACAAGATTTGTCTACTTAGAGCAGTTTCGAGTGTATATTCGAAAAATACACACTCAAAAAGACTCGAACGTTATAATTTAGCTCAAGAGATGTCTATTTTGATTGAAAACATGCTAATTATCAGGACATGTTGGTCTATAGACCCACATGATCTTTATATTTTAGCCAAGTTTTGAAGCCTAGGCCTCATAAACACGAATTTTCTACTTAGAGCAGTTTCGAGTGTACATTCGAAAAATACACACTCGAAAAGACTCGAACGCTATAATTTAGCTCAAGAGGTGTCTATTTGGATTGGAAACATGCTAATTATCAGGACATGTTGGTCTATAGACCCACATGATCTTGATATTTCCGCTAAATTTTGAAGTCTAGGCCTCATAAACAAGATTTTTCTACTTAGAGCAGTTTCGAGTGTACATTCGAAAAATACACACTCGAAAAGACTCGAACGCTATATTTAGCTCAAAGGTGTCTATTTTGATTGAAAACATGCTAATGATAAGGACATATTGGTCTATAGACCCAGATGATCTTGATATTTTAACTAAATTTTGAAGTATAGGCCTCATAAATAAGATTTGTCTACTTAGAGCAGTTTCGAGTGTACATTCGAAAAATACACACTCGAAAAGACTCGAACGTTATAATTTAGCTCAAAAGATGTCTATTTTGATTGAAAACATGCTAATTATCAGGACATGTTGGTCTATAGACCCACATGATCTTGATAGTTTATCCAAGTTTTGAAGCCTAGGCCTCATAAATACAAATTTTCTACTTAGAACAGTTTCGAGTGTACATTTAAAAATACACACTCGAAAAGACTACAACGCTATAATTTAGCTCAAGAGGTGTCTATTTTGATTGGAAACATGCTAATGATCAGGACATGTTGGTTTATAGACCCACATTATCTTTATATTTTAGCAAAATTTTGAAATCTAGGCCTCATAAACAAGATTTGTCTACTTAGAGCAGTTTCGAGTGTACGTTCGAAAAATACACACTCGAAAAGACTCGAACGTAGAATTTAGCTCAAGAGGTATCTATTTTGATTGAAAACATGCTATTGATCAGGACATGTTGGTCTATAGACCCACATGATCTTGATATGTTAGCCAAGTTTTGAAGGCTAGGCCTCATAGACACGAATTTTCTACTTAGAGCAGTTTCGAGTGTACATTCAAATAATACACACTCTAAAAGACTCGAACGCTATAATTTAGCTCAACCGGTTTCTATTTTTATTTGAAACATGCTATGATCAGGACATGTTGGTCTATAGACCCAGATGATCTTGATATTTTAGCTAAATTTTGAAGTCTAGGCCTCATAAACAAGATTTGTCTACTTAGAGAAGTTTCGAGTGTACATTTGAAAAATACACACTCGAAAAGACTAGAACGCTACAATTTAGCTCAAGAGGTGTCTCTTTTCATTGAAAACATGCTAATTATCAGGACATGTTGGTCTATAGACCCACATGATCTTGATATTTCCGCTAAAGTTTGAAGTCTAGGCCTCATAAACAAGATTTTTCTACTTAGAGCATTTTCGAGTGTACATTCGAAAAATACACACTCGAAAAGACTCGAGCGCTATAATTTAGCTCAAGAGGTGTCTCTTTTGATTGGAAACATGCTAATGATCAGGACATGTTGGTCTATAGACCCACATGATCTTGATATTTCAGCCAAATTTTGATGTCTAAGCCTCCTAAACAAGATTTTTCTACTTAGAGCAGTTTCGAGTGTACATTCGAAAAATACACACTCGAAAAGACTCGAACGCTATAATTTAGCTCAAGAGGTGTCTATTTTAATTAAAAACATGCTAATTATAAGAAAATATTGGTCTATAGACCCAGATGATCTTGATATTTCAGCCAAATTTTGATGTCTAAGCCTCCTAAACAAGATTTTTCTACTTAGAGCAGTTTCGAGTGTACATTCGAAAAATACACACTCGAAAAGACTCGAACACTATAATTTAGCTCAAGAGGTGTCTATTTTGATTGAAAAAATGCTATTGATCAGGACATGTTGGTCTATAGACCCACATAATCTTGATATTTTAGCCAAATTTTGAAGTCTAGGCCTCATAAACAAGATTTGTCTACTTAGAGCAGTTTCGAGGGTATATTCGAAAAATACACACTCAAAAAGACTCGAACGTTATAATTTAGCTCAAGAGGTGTCTATTTTGATTGAAAACATGCTATTGATCAGGACATGTTGGTCTATAGACCCACATGATCTTGATATTTCAGCCAAATTTTGAAGTCTAGGCCTCCTAAACAAGATTTTTCTACTTAGAGCAGTTTCGAGTGTACATTCGAAAAATACACACTCGAAAAGACTCGAACGCTATAATTTACCTCAAAGGTGTCTATTTTGATTGAAAACATGCTAATGATAAGGACATATTGGTCTATAGACCCAGATGATCTTGATATTTTAACTAAATTTTGAAGTATAGGCCTCATAAATAAGATTTGTCTACTTAGAGCAGTTTCGAGTGTACATTCGAAAAATACACACTCGAAAAGACTCGAACGTTATAATTTAGCTCAAAAGATGTCTATTTTGATTGAAAACATGCTAATTATCAGGACATGTTGGTCTATAGACCCACATGATCTTGATAGTTTATCCAAGTTTTGAAGCCTAGGCCTCATAAATACAAATTTTCTACTTAGAACAGTTTCGAGTGTACATTTAAAAATACACACTCGAAAAGACTACAACGCTATAATTTAGCTCAAGAGGTGTCTATTTTGATTGGAAACATGCTAATGATCAGGACATGTTGGTTTATAGACCCACATTATCTTTATATTTAATCAAAATTTTGAAATCTAGGCCTCATAAACAAGATTTGTCTACTTAGAGCAGTTTCGAGTGTACGTTCGAAAAATACACACTCGAAAAGACTCGAATGTATAATTTATCTCAAGAGGTATCTATTTTGATTGAAAACATGCTATTGATCAGGACATGTTGGTCTATAGACCCACATGATCTTGATATGTTAGACAAGTTTTGAAGGCTAGGCCTCATAGACACGAATTTTCTACTTAGAGCAGTTTCGAGTGTACATTCAAATAATACACACTCTAAAAGACTCGAACGCTATAATTTAGCTCAACCGGTTTCTATTTTTATTTGAAACATGCTATGATCAGGACATGTTGGTCTATAGACCCACATGATCTTGATATTTTAGCCAAGTTTTGAAACCTAGGCCTCATAAACACGAATTTTCTACCTAGAGAAGTTTCGAGTGTACATTCGAAAAATACACACTCGAAAAGACTAGAACGCTATAATTTAGCTTAAGAGGTGTCTATTTTGATTGGAAACATGCTAATGATCAGGACATGTTGGTCTATAGACCCACATGATCTTGATATTTTAGCCAAATTTTGAAGTCTAGGCCACATAAACAAGATTTTTCTACTTAGAGCAGTTTCGAGTGTACATTCGAAAAATACACACTCGAAAAGACTCGAACGCTATAATTTAGTTCAAGAGGTGTCTATTTTGATTGAAAACATGCTAATTATCAGGACATGTTGGTCTATAGACCCACATGATCTTGATATTTTATCCAAGTTTTGAAGCCTAGGCCTCATAAACACGAATTTTCTACTTAGAGCAGTTTCGAGTGTACATTCAAATAATACACACTCTAAAAGACTCGAACGCTATAATTTAGCTCAACCGGTTTCTATTTTTATTTGAAACATGCTATGATCAGGACATGTTGGTCTATAGACCCAGATGATCTTGATATTTTAGCTAAATTTTGAAGTCTAGGCCTCATAAACAAGATTTGTCTACTTAGAGAAGTTTCGAGTGTACATTTGAAAAATACACACTCGAAAAGACTAGAACGCTACAATTTAGCTCAAGAGGTGTCTCTTTTCATTGAAAACATGCTAATTATCAGGACATGTTGGTCTATAGACCCACATGATCTTGATATTTCCGCTAAAGTTTGAAGTCTAGGCCTCATAAACAAGATTTTTCTACTTAGAGCATTTTCGAGTGTACATTCGAAAAATACACAGTCGAAAAGACTCGAGCGCTATAATTTAGCTCAAGAGGTGTCTCTTTTGATTGGAAACATGCTAATGATCAGGACATGTTGGTCTATAGACCCACATGATCTTGATATTTTATCCAAATTTTGAAGTCTAGGCCACATAAAAAAGATTTTTCTACTTAGAGCAGTTTCGAGTGTACATTCGAAAAATACACACTCGAAAAGACTCGAACGCTATAATTTAGCTCAAGAGGTGACTATTTTGATTGAAAACATGCTAATTATCAGGACATGTTGGTCTATAGACCCACGTGATCTTGATATTTTAGCCAAGTTTTGAAGCCTAGGCCTCATAAACACGAATTTTCTAATTAGAGCATTTTCGAGTGTACATTCGAATAATACACACTAGAAAAGACTCGAACGTTATAATTTAGCTCAACAGGTTTTTATTTTTATTGGAAACATGCTAATGTTCAAGACATGTTGGTCTATAGACCCAGATGATCTTGATATTTTAGCAAAATTTTGAAATCTAGGCCTCATAAACAAGATTTGTCTACTTAGAGGAGTTTCGAGTGTACGTTCGAAAAATACACACTCGAAAAGACTCGAATGCTATAATTTAGCTCAAGAGGTGTCTATTTTTATTGAAAACATGCTATTGATCAGGACATGTTGGTCTATAGACCCACATGATCTTGATATGATAGCCAAGTTTTGAAGGCTAGGCCTCATAAACTCGAAATTTCTACTTAGAGCAGTTTCAAGTGTACATTCAAATAATACACACTCGAAAAGACTCGAACGCTATAATTTAGCTCAACCGGTGTCTATTTTTATTGGAAACATGCTAATGATCAGGACATGTTGGTCTATACACCCAGATGATCTTGATATTTTAACTAAATTTTGAAGTATAGGCCTCATAAATAAGATTTGTCTACTTAGAGCAGTTTCGAGTGTACATTCGAAAAATACACACTCGAAAAGACTCGAACGTTATAATTTAGCTCAAAAGATGTCTATTTTGATTGAAAACATGCTAATTATCAGGACATGTTGGTCTATAGACCCACATGATCTTGATATTTTATCCAAGTTTTGAAGCCTAGGCCTCATAAATACAAATTTTCTACTTAGAACAGTTTCGAGTGTACATTTAAAAATACACACTCGAAAAGACTACAACGCTATAATTTAGCTCAAGAGGTGTCTATTTTGATTGGAAACATGCTAATGATCAGGACATGTTGGTTTATAGACCCACATGATCTTTATATTTTAGCAAAATTTTGAAATCTAGGCCTCATAAACAAGATTTGTCTACTTAGAGCAGTTTCGAGTGTACGTTCGAAAAATACACACTCGAAAAGACTCGAACGTATAATTTAGCTCAAGAGGTATCTATTTTGATTGAAAACATGCTATTGATCAGGACATGTTGGTCTATAGACCCACATGATCTTGATATGTTAGCCAAGTTTTGAAGGCTAGGCCTCATAGACACGAATTTTCTACTTACAGCAGTTTCGAGTGTACATTCAAATAATACACACTCTAAAAGACTCGAACGCTATAATTTAGCTCAACCGGTTTCTATTTTTATTTGAAACATGCTATGATCAGGACATGTTGGTCTATAGACCCAGATGATCTTGATATTTTAGCTAAATTTTGAAGTCTAGGCCTCATAAACAAGATTTGTCTACTTAGAGCATTTTCGAGTGTACATTTGAAAAATACACACTCGAAAAGACTAGAACGCTACAATTTAGCTCAAGAGGTGTCTCTTTTGATTGAAAACATGCTAATTATCAGGACATGTTGGTCTATAGACCCACATGATCTTGATATTTTATCCAAATTTTGAAGTCTAGGCCACATAAAAAAGATTTTTCTACTTAGAGCAGTTTCGAGTGTACATTCGAAAAATACACACTCGAAAAGACTCGAACGCTATAATTTAGCTCAAGAGGTGACTATTTTGATTGAAAACATGTTAATTATCAGGACATGTTGGTCTATAGACCCACGTGATCTTGATATTTTAGCCAAGTTTTGAAGCCTAGGCCTCATAAACACGAATTTTCTAATTAGAGCATTTTCGAGTGTACATTCGAATAATACACACTAGAAAAGACTCGAACGTTATAATTTAGCTCAACAGGTTTTTATTTTTATTGGAAACATGCTAATGTTCAAGACATGTTGGTCTATAGACCCAGATGATCTTGATATTTTAGCAAAATTTTGAAATCTAGGCCTCATAAACAAGATTTGTCTACTTAGAGGAGTTTCGAGTGTACGTTCGAAAAATACACACTCGAAAAGACTCGAACGCTATAATTTAGCTCAAGAGGTGTATATTTTTATTGAAAACATGCTATTGATCAGGACATGTTGGTCTATAGACCCACATGATCTTGATATGATAGCCAAGTTTTGAAGCCTAGGCCTCATAAATACGAATTTTCTACTTAGAGCAGTTTCGAGTGTACATTCAAAAATACACACTCGAAAAGACTCAAACGCTATAATTTAGCTCAAGAGGTGTTTATTTTGATTGGAAACATGCTAATGATCAGGACATGTTGGTTTATAGACCCACATGATCTTGATATTTTAGCTAAATTTTGAAGTCTAGGCCACATAAACAAGATTTTTCTACTTAGAGCAGTTTCGAGTGTACATTCGAAAAATACACACTCGAAAAGACTCGAACGCTATAATTTAGCTCAAGAGGTGACTATTTTGATTGAAAACATGATAATTATCATGACATGTTGGTCTATAGACCCACATGATATTGATATTTTAGCCAAGTTCTGAAGCCTAGGCCTCATAAACACGAATTTTCTAATTAGAGCATTTCCGAGTGTACATTCGAATAATACACACTCGAAAAGACTCGAACGCTATAATTTAGCTCAAGAGGTGTCTATTTTGATTGAAAACATGCTAATGATCAGGACATATTGGTCTATAGACCCAGATGATCTTGATATTTTAGCTAAATTTTGAAGTCTAGGCCTCATAAATAAGATTTGTCTACTTAGAGAAGTTTCGAGTGTACATTCGAAAAATACACACTCGAAAAGACTCGAACGCTACAATTTAGCTCCAGAGGTGTCTATTTTGATTGAAAACATGTTAATTATCAGGACATGTTGGTCTATAGACCCACATGATCTTGATATTTCAGCCAAATTTTGAAGTCTAGGCCTCATAAACAAGATTTTTCTACTTAGAGAAGTTTCGAGTGTACATTCGAAAAATACACACTCGAAAAGACTCGAACGCTATAATTTAGCTCAAGAGGTGTCTATTTTGATTGAAAACATGCTAATGATCAGGACATATTGTTCTATAGACCCAGATGATCTTGATATTTTAGCTAAATTTTGAAGTCTAGGCCTCATAAACAAGATTTGTCTACTTAGAGAAGATTCGAGTGTACATTCGAAAAATACACACTCGAAAAGACTCGAACGCTATAATTTAGCTCAAGAGGTGTCTATTTTGATTGAAAACATGCTAATTATCAGGACATGTTGGTCTATAGACCCACATGATCTTGATATTTTAGCCAAATTTTGAAGTCTAGGCCACATAAACAAAATTTTTCTACTTAGAGCAGTTTCGAGTGTACATTCGAAAAATACACACTCGAAAAGACTCGAACGCTATAATTTAGCTCAAGAGGTGTCTATTTTGATTGAAAACATGCTAATGAACAGGACATGTTGGTCTATAGACCCACATGATCTTGATATTTTAGCCAAATTTTGAAGTCTAGGCCACATAAACAAGATTTTTCTACTTAGAGCAGTTTCGAGTGTACATTCGAAAAATACACACTCGAAAAGACTCGAACGCTATAATTTAGCTCAAGAGGTGTCTATTTTGATTGAAAACATGCTAATTATCAGGACATGTTGGTCTATAGACCCACATGATCTTATTATTTTATCCAAGTTTTGAAGCCTAGGCCTCATAAACACGAATTTTCTACTTAGAGCAGTTTCGAGTGTACATTCTAATAATACACACTCGAAAAGACTAGAACGCTATAATTTAGCTCAAGAGGTATCTATTTTGATTGAAAACATGCTATTGATCAGGACATGTTGGTCTATAGACCCACATGATCTTGATATTTTAGCCAAATTTTGAAGTCTAGGCCACATAAACAAGATTTTTCTACTTAGAGCAGTTTCGAGTGTACATTCGAAAAATACACACTCGAAAAGACTCGAACGCTATAATTTAGTTCAAGAGGTGTCTATTTTGATTGAAAACATGCTAATTATCAGGACATGTTGGTATATAGACCCACATGATCTTGATATTTTAGCCAAATTTTGAAGTCTAGGCCACATAAACAAGATTTTTCTACTTAGAGCAGTTTCGAGTGTACATTCGAAAAATACACACTCGAAAAGACTCGAACGCTATAATTTATCTCAAGAGATGTCTATTTTGATTGAAAACATGCTAATTATCAGGACATGTTGGTCTATAGACTCACATGATCTTGATATTTTATCCAAATTTTGAAGTCTAGGCCACATAAACAAGATTTTTCTACTTAGAGCAGTTTCGAGTGTACATTCGAAAAATACACACTCGAAAAGACTCGAACGCTATAATTTAGCTCAAGAGGTGTCTATTTTGATTGAAAACATGCTAATTATCAGGACATGTTGGTATATAGACCCACATGATCTTGATATTTTATCCAAGTTTTGAAGCCTAGGCCTCATAAACACGGATTTTCTACTTAGAGCAGTTTCGAGTGTACATTCGAATAATACACACTCGAAAAGACTCGAACGCTATAATTTATCTCAAAAGATGTCTATTTTGATTGGAAACATGCTAATGATCAGGACATGTTGGTCTATAGACCCACATGATCTTGATATTTTAGCCAAATTTTGAAGTCTAGGCCACATAAACAAGATTTTTCTACTTAGAGCAGTTTCGAGTGTACATTCGAAAAATACACACTCGAAAAGACTAGAACGCTATAATTTAGCTCAAGAGGAGTCTATTTTGATCGGAAACATGCTAATGATCAGGACATGTTGGTCTATAGACCCACATGATCTTGATATTTTAGCCAAATTTTGAAGTCTAGGCCACATAAACAAGATTTTTCTACTTAGAGCAGTTTCGAGTGTACATTCGAAAAATACACACTCGAAAAGACTCGAACGCTATAATTTAGCTCAAGAGGTGTCTATTTTGATTGAAACCATGCTATTGATCAGGACATGTTGGTCTATAGACCCACATGATCTTGATATTTTATCCAAGTTTTGAAGCCTAGGCTTCATAAACACGGATATTCTACTTAGAGCAGTTTCGAGTGTACATTCGAATAATACACACTCGAAAAGACTCGAACGCTATAATTTATCTTAAGAGGTGTCTATTTTGATTGAAAACATGCTATTGATCAGGACATGTTGGTCTATAGACCCACATGATCTTGATATTTTAGCCAAATTTTGAAGTCTAGGCCACATAAACAAGATTTTTCTACTTAGAGCAGTTTCGAGTGTACATTCGAAAAATACACACTCGAAAAGACTCGAACGCTATAATTTAGCTCAAGAGGTGTCTATTTTGATTGAAAACATGCTATTGATCATGACATGTTGGTCTATAGACCCACATGATCTTGATATTTTAGCCAAATTTTGAAGTCTAGGCCACATAAACAAGATTTTTCTACTTAGAGCAGTTTCGAGTGTACATTCGAATAATACACACTCGAAAAGACTCGAACGCTATAATTTAGCTCAACAGGTTTCTATTTTCATTGGAAACATGCTAATGATCAGGACATGTTGGTCTATAGATCCAGATGATCTTGATATTTTAGCAAAATTTTGAAATCTAGGCCTCATAAACAAGATTTGTCTACTTAAAGCAGATTCGAGTGTACATTCGAAAAATACACACTCGAAAAGACTCGAACGCTATAATTTAGCTCAAGAGGTATCTATTTTGATTGAAAACATGCTATTGATCAGGACATGTTGGTCTATAGACCCACATGATCTTGATATTTTAGCCAAATTTTGAAGTCTAGGCCACATAAACAAGATTTTTCTACTTAGAGCAGTTTCGAGTGTACATTCGAAAAATACACACCCGAAAAGACTCGAACGCTATAATTTAGCTCAAGAGGTGTCTATTTTGATTGAAAACATACTAATTATCATGACATTTTGGTCTATAGACCCACATGATCTTGATATTTTAGCCAAATTTTGAAGTCTAGGCCACATAAACAAGATTTTTCTACTTAGAGCAGTTTCGAGTGTACATTCGAAAAATACACACTCGAAAAGACTCGAACGCTATAATTTAGCTCAAGAGGTGTCTATAATGATTGAAAACATACTAATTATCAGGACATGTTGGTCTATAGACCCACATGATCTTGATATTTTATCCAAGTTTTGAAGCCTAGGCCTCATAAACACGAATTTTCTACTTAGAGCAGTTTCGAGTGTACATTCGAATAATACACACTCGAAAAGACTCGAACGCTATAATTTAGCTCAAGAGGTGTCTATTTTTATTGGATACATGCTAATGATCAGGACATGTTGGTCTATAGATCCAGATGATCTTGATATTTTAGCAAAATTTTGAAATCTAGGCCTCATAAACAAGATTTGTCTACTTAGAGCAGTTTCGAGTGTACATTCGAAAAATACACACTCGAAAAGACTCGAACGCTATAATTTAGCTCAAGAGGTGTCTATATTGATTGAAAACATGCTATTGATCAGGACATGTTGGTCTATAGACCCACATGATCTTGATATGTTATCCAAGTTTTGAAGGCTAGGCCTCATAAACACGAATTTTCTACTTAGAGCAGTTTCAAGTGTACATTCAAATAATACACACTCGAAAAGACTCGAACGCTATAATTTAGCTCAACCGGTGTCTATTTTTATTGGAAACATGCTAATGATCAGGACATGTTGGTCTATACACCCAGATGATCTTGATATTTTAACTAAATTTTGAAGTATAGGCCTCATAAATAAGATTTGTCTACTTAGAGCAGTTTCGAGTGTACATTCGAAAAATACACACTCGAAAAGACTCGAACGTTATAATTTAGCTCAAAAGATGTCTATTTTGATTGAAAACATGCTAATTATCAGGACATGTTGGTCTATAGACCCACATGATCTTGATATTTTATCCAAGTTTTGAAGCCTAGGCCTCATAAATACAAATTTTCTACTTAGAACAGTTTCGAGTGTACATTTAAAAATACACACTCGAAAAGACTACAACGCTATAATTTAGCTCAAGAGGTGTCTATTTTGATTGGAAACATGCTAATGATCAGGACATGTTGGTTTATAGACCCACATGATCTTTATATTTTAGCAAAATTTTGAAATCTAGGCCTCATAAACAAGATTTGTCTACTTAGAGCAGTTTCGAGTGTACGTTCGAAAAATACACACTCGAAAAGACTCGAACGTATAATTTAGCTCAAGAGGTATCTATTTTGATTGAAAACATGCTATTGATCAGGACATGTTGGTCTATAGACCCACATGATCTTGATATGTTAGCCAAGTTTTGAAGGCTAGGCCTCATAGACACGAATTTTCTACTTACAGCAGTTTCGAGTGTACATTCAAATAATACACACTCTAAAAGACTCGAACGCTATAATTTAGCTCAACCGGTTTCTATTTTTATTTGAAACATGCTATGATCAGGACATGTTGGTCTATAGACCCAGATGATCTTGATATTTTAGCTAAATTTTGAAGTCTAGGCCTCATAAACAAGATTTGTCTACTTAGAGAAGTTTCGAGTGTACATTTGAAAAATACACACTCGAAAAGACTAGAACGCTACAATTTAGCTCAAGAGGTGTCTATTTTGATTGAAAACATGCTAATTATCAGGACATGTTGGTCTATAGACCCACATGATCTTGATATTTCCGCTAAAGTTTGAAGTCTAGGCCTCATAAACAAGATTTTTCTACTTAGAGCATTTTCGAGTGTACATTCGAAAAATACACACTCGAAAAGACTCGAACGCTATAATTTAGCTCAAGAGGTGTCTATTTTGATTGGAAACATGCTAATGATCAGGACATGTTGGTCTATAGACCCACATGATCTTGATATTTTAGCCAATTTTGAAGTCTAGGCCACATAAACAAGATTTTTCTACTTAGAGCAGTTTCGAGTGTACATTCGAAAAATACACACTCGAAAAGACTCGAACGCTATAATTTAGCTCAAGAGGTGTCTATTTTGATTGAAAACTTGCTAATGATAAGGACATATTGGTCTATAGACCCAGATGATCTTGATATTTTAGCTAAATTTTGAATTCTAGGCCTCATAAACAAGATTTGTCTACTTAGAGAAGTTTCGAGTGTTTATTCGAAAAATACACACTCGAAAAGACTCGAACGCTATAATTTAGCTCAAGAAGTGTCTATTTTGATTGGAAACATGCTAATGATCAGGACATGTTGGTCTATAGACCCACATGATCTTGATATTTTAGCCCAATTTTGAAGTCTAGGCCACATAAACAAGATTTTTCTACTTAGAGCAGTTTCGAGTGTACATTCGAAAAATACACACTCGAAAAGACTCGAACGCTATAATTTAGCTCAAGAGGTGTCTATTTTGATTGAAAACTTGCTAATGATAAGGACATATTGGTCTATAGACCCAGATGATCTTGATATTTTAGCTAAATTTTGAATTCTAGGCCTCAAAAACAAGATTTGTCTACTTAGAGAAGTTTCGAGTGTTTATTCGAAAAATACACACTCGAAAAGACTCGAACGTTATAATTTAGCTCAAAAAATGTCTATTTTGATTGAAAACATGCTAATTATCAAGACATTGTTGGTCTATAGACCCACATGATCTTGATATTTTATCCAAGTTTTGAAGCCTAGGCCTCATAAATACAAATTTTCTACTTAGAACAGTTTCGAGTGTACATTTAAAAATACACACTCGAAAAGACTACAACGCTATAATTTAGCTCAAGAGGTGTCTATTTTGATTGGAAACATGCTAATTATCAGGACATGTTGGTCTATAGACCCACATGATCTTTATATTTTAGCCAAGTTTTGAAGCCTAGGCCTCATAAACACGAATTTTCTACTTAGAGCAGTTTCGAGTGTACATTCGAAAAATACACACTCGAAAAGACTCGAACGCTATAATTTAGCTCAAGAGGTGTCTATTTGGATTGGAAACATGCTAATTATCAGGACATGTTGGTCTATAGACCCACATGATCTTGATATTTCCGCTAAATTTTGAAGTCTAGGCCTCATAAACAAGATTTTTCTACTTAGAGCAGTTTCGAGAGTACATTCGAAAAACACACACTCGAAAAGACTCGAACGCTATAATTTAGCTCAAGAAGTGTCTATTTTGATTGGAAACATGCTAATGATCAGGACATGTTGGTCTATAGACCCACATGATCTTGATATTTTAGCCAAATTTTGAAGTCTAGGCCACATAAACAAGATTTTTCTACTTAGAGCAGTTTCGAGTGTACATTCGAAAAATACACACTCGAAAAGACTCGAACGCTATAATTTAGCTCAAGAGGTGTCTATTTTGATTGGAAATATGCTAATTATCAGGACATGTTGGTCTATAGACCCACATGATCTTGATATTTTATCCAAATTTTGAAGTCTAGGCCACATAAACAAGATTTTTCTACTTAGAGCAGTTTCGAGTGTACATTCGAAAAATACACACTCGAAAAGACTAGAACGCTATAATTTAGCTCAAGAGGTGTCTATTTTGATTGAAAACATGCTAATTATCAGGACATGTTGGTCTATAGACCCACATGATCTTGATATTTTAGCCAAGTTTTGAAGCCTAGGCCTCATAAACACGAATTTTCTACCTAGAGAAGTTTCGAGTGTACATTCAAAAAATACACACTCGAAAAGACTAGAACGCTATAATTTAGCTCAAGAGGTGTCTATTTTGATTGGAAACATGCTAATGATCAGGAAATGTTGGTCTATAGACCCACATGATCTTGATATTTTAGCCAAATTTTGAAGTCTAGGCCACATAAACAAGATTTTTCTACTTAGAGCAGTTTCGAGTGTACATTCGAAAAATACACACTCGAAAAGACTCGAACGCTATAATTTAGCTCAAGAGGTGTCTATTTTGATTGAAAACATGCTAATTATCAGGAGATGTTGGTCTATAGACCCACATGATCTTGATATTTTAGCCAAATTTTGAAGTCTAGGCCACATAAACAAGATTTTTCTACTTAGAGCAGTTTCGAGTGTACATTCGAAAAATACACACTCGAAAAGACTCGAACGCTATAATTTCGCTCAAGAGGTGTCTATTTTGATTGAAAACATGCTAATTATGAGGACATGTTGGTCTATAGACCCACATGATCTTGATATTTTAGCCAAATTTTGAAGTCTAGGCCACATAAACAAGATTTTTCTACTTAGAGCAGTTTCGAGTGTACATTCGAAAAATACACACTCGAAAAGACTCGAACGCTATAATTTAGCTCCAGAGGTGTCTATTTTGATTGGAAACATGCTATTGATCAAGACATGTTGGTATATAGACCCACATGATCTTGATATTTTAGCCAAATTTTGAAGTCTAGGCCACATAAACAAGATTTTTCTACTTAGAGCAGTTTCAAGTGTTCATTCAAAAAATACACACTCGAAAAGACTCGAACGCTATAATTTAGCTCCATAGATGTCTATTTTGATTGAAAACATGCTAATTATCAGGACATGTTGGTCTATAGACCCACATGATCTTGATATTTTAGCCAAATTTTGAAGTCTAGGCCACATAAACAAGATTTTTCTACTTAGAGCAGTTTCGAGTGTACATTCGAAAAATACACACTCGAAAAGACTCGAACGCTATAATTTAGCTCAATAGATGTCTATTTTGATTGAAAACATGCTAATTATCAGGACATGTTGGTCTATAGACCCACATGATCTTGATATTTTAGCCATGTTTTGAAGCCTAGGCCTCATAAACACAAATTTTCTACTTAGAGCAGTTTCGAGTGCACATTCGAAAAATACACACTCGAAAAGACTAGAACGCTATAATTTATCTCAAGAAGTGTCTATTTTGATTGGAAACATGCTAATGATCAGGACATGTTGGTCTATAGATCCAGATGATCTTGATATTTTAGCAAAATTTTGAAATTTAGGCCTCATAAACAAGATTTGTCTACTTAGAGCAGTTTCGAGTGTACATTCGAAAAATACACACTCGAAAAGACTCGAACGCTATAATTTAGCTCAAGAGGTGTCTATTTTGATTGAAAACATGCTATTGATCAGGACATGTTGGTCTATAGACCCACATGATCTTGATATTTTAGCCAAATTTTGAAGTCTAGGCCACATAAACAAGATTTTTCTACTTAGAGCAGTTTCGAGTGTACATTCGAAAAATACACACTCGAAAAGACTCGAACGCTATAATTTAGCTGAAGAGGTGTCTATTTTGATTGAAAACATGCTAATTATCAGGACATGTTGGTCTATAGACCCACATGATCTTGATATTTTAGCCAAATTTTGAAGTCTAGGCCACATAAACAAGATTTTTCTACTTAGAGCAGTTTCGAGTGTACATTCGAAAAATACACACTCGAAAAGACTCGAACGCTATAATTTAGCTCATGAGGTGTCTATTTTGATTGATAACATGCTATTGATCAGGACATGTTGGTCTATTGACCCACATGATCTTGATATTTTAGCCAAGTTTTGAAGCCTAGGCCTCATACACACGAATTTTCTACTTAGAGCAGTTTCGAGTGTATATTCGAAAAATACACACTCAAGAAGACTCGAACGCTATAATTTAGCTCAAGAGGTGTCTATTTTGATTGGAAACATGCTAATGATCAGGACATGTTGGTCTATAGACCCACATGATCTTGATATTTTAGCCAAATTTTGAAGTCTAGGCCACATAAACAAGATTTTTCTACTTAGAGCAGTTTCGAGTGTACATTCGAAAAATACACACTCGAAAAGACTCGAACGCTATAATTTAGCTCATGAGGTGTCTATTTTGATTGAAAACATGCTATTGATCAGGACATGTTGGTCTATTGACCCACATGATCTTCATATGTTAGCCAAGTTTTTAAGGCTAGGCCTCATAAACACGAATTTTCTACTTAGAGCAGTTTCGAGTGTATATTCGAAAAATACACACTCGAAAAGACTCGAACGCTATAATCTAGCTCAAGAGGTGTCTATTTTTATTGGAAACATGCTAATGATCAGGACATGTTGGTCTATAGACCTACATGATCTTGATATTTTATCCAAATTTTGAAGTCTAGGCCACATAAAAAAGATTTTTCTACTTAGAGCAGTTTCGAGTGTACATTCGAAAAATACACACTCGAAAAGACTCGAACGCTATAATTTAGCTCAAGAGGTGACTATTTTGATTGAAAACATGTTAATTATCAGGACATGTTGGTCTATAGACCCACGTGATCTTGATATTTTAGCCAAGTTTTGAAGCCTAGGCCTCATAAACACGAATTTTCTAATTAGAGCATTTTCGAGTGTACATTCGAATAATACACACTAGAAAAGACTCGAACGTTATAATTTAGCTCAACAGGTTTTTATTTTTATTGGAAACATGCTAATGTTCAAGACATGTTGGTCTATAGACCCAGATGATCTTGATATTTTAGCAAAATTTTGAAATCTAGGCCTCATAAACAAGATTTGTCTACTTAGAGGAGTTTCGAGTGTACGTTCGAAAAATACACACTCGAAAAGACTCGAATGCTATAATTTAGCTCAAGAGGTGTCTATTTTTATTGAAAACATGCTATTGATCAGGACATGTTGGTCTATAGACCCACATGATCTTGATATGATAGCCAAGTTTTGAAGGCTAGGCCTCATAAACACGAATTTTCTATTTAGAGCAGTTTCGAGTGTACATTCAAGTAATACACACTCGAAAAGACTCGAACGCTATAATTTAGCTCAACCGGTGTCTATTTTTACTGGAAAAAAGCTAATGATCAGGACATATTGGTCTATAGACCCAGATGATCTTGATATTTTAGCTAAATTTTGAAGTCTAGGCCTCATAAACAAGATTTGTCTACTTAGAGAAGTTTCGAGTGTACATTCGAAAAATACACACTCGAAAAGACTCGAACGCTACAATTTAGCTCCAGAGGTGTCTATTTTGATTGAAAACATGCTAATTATCAGGACATGTTGGTCTATAGACCCACATGATCTTGATATTTCAGCCAAATTTTGAAGTCTAGGCCTCATAAAAAAGTTTTTTCTACTTAGAGCAGTTTCGAGTGTACATTCGAAAAATACACACTCGAAAACACCCGAACGCTATAATTTAGTTCAAGAGGTGTCTATTTTGATTGAAAACATGCTATTGATCAGGACATGTTGGTCTATAGACACACATGATCTTGATATGTTAGCCAAGTTTTGAAGGCTAGGCCTCATAAACTCGAATTTTCTACTTAGAGCAGTTTCGAGTGTACATTCAAATAATACACACTCGAAAAGACTCGAACGCTATAATTTGGCTCAACCGGTGTCTATTTCTATTGGAAACATGCTAATGATCAGGACATGTTGGTCTATAGACCCACATGATCTTGATATTTCAGCCAAATTTTGAAGTCTAGGCCTCATAAACAAGATTTTTCTACTTAGAGCAGTTTCGAGTGTACATTCGAAAAATATACACTCGAAAAGATTCGAACGCTATAATTTAGCTCAAGAGGTGTCTATTTTGATTGAAAAAATGCTATTGATCAGGACATGTTGGTCTATAGACCCACATGATCTTGATATTTTAGCCAAGTTTTGAAGGCTAGGCCTCATAAACTCGAATTTTCTACTTAGAGCAGTTTCGAGTGTACATTCAAATAATACACACTCGAAAAGACTCGAACGCTATAATTTAGCTCAAGAGGTGTCTATTTTTATTGGAAACATGCTAATTATAGGACATGTTGGTCTATAGACCCAGATGATCTTGATATTTTAGCAAAATTTTGAAATCTAGGCCTCATAAACAAGATTTGTCTACTTAGAGCAGTTTCGAGTGTATATTCGAAAAATACACACTCGAAAAGACTCGAACGTTATAATTTAGCTCAAGAGATGTATATTTTGATTGAAAACATGCTAATTATCAGGACATGTTGGTCTATAGACCCACATGATCTTTATATTTTAGCCAAGTTTTGAAGCCTAGGCCTCATAAACACGAATTTTCTACTTAAAGCAGTTTCGAGTGTACATTCGAAAAATACACACTCGAAAAGACTCGAACGTTATAATTTAGCTCAAGAGGTGTCTATTTGGATCGGAAACATGCTAATGATCAGGACATGTTGGTCTATAGAACCACATAATCTTGATATTTTAGCCAAATTTTGAAGTCTAGGCCTCATAAACAAGATTTGTCTACTTAGAGCAGTTTCGAGAGTACGTTCGAAAAATACACACTCGAAAAGACTCGAACACTATAATTTAGCTCAAGAGGTGTCTATTTTGATTGAAAACATGTTATTGATCAGGACATGTTGGTCTATAGACCCACATGATCTTGATATGATAGCCAAGTTTTGAAGGCTAGGCCTCATAAACACGAAATTTCTACTTAGAGCAGTTTCGAGTGTACATTCAAATAATACACACTCGAAAAGACTCGAACGCTATAATTTAGCTCAACCGGTGTCTATTTTTATTGGAAACATGCTAATGATCAGGACATGTTGGTCTATAGACCCAGATGATCTTGATATTTTAGCTAAATTTTGAAGTCTAGGCCTCATAAACAAGATTTGTCTACTTAGAGAAGTTTCGAGTGTACATTCGAAAAATACACACTCGAAAAGACTCGAACGCTATAATTGAGCTCAACCGGTGTCTATTTTTATTGGAAACATGCTAATGATCAGGACATGTTGGTCTATAGACCCAGATGATCTTGATATTTTAGCTAAATTTTGAAGTCTAGGCCTCATAAAAAAGATTTTTCTACTTAGAGCAGTTTCGAGTGTACATTCGAAAAATACACACTCGAAAAGACTCGAACGCTATAATTTAGCTCAAGAGGTGACTATTTTGATTGAAAACATGTTAATTATCAGGACATGTTGGTCTATAGACCCACGTGATCTTGATATTTTATCCAAATTTTGAAGTCTAGGCCACATAAAAAAGATTTTTCTACTTAGAGCAGTTTCGAGTGTACATTCGAAAAATACACACTCGAAAAGACTCGAACGCTATAATTTAGCTCAAGAGGTGACTATTTTGATTGAAAACATGTTAATTATCAGGACATGTTGGTCTATAGACCCACGTGATCTTGATATTTTAGCCAAGTTTTGAAGCCTAGGCCTCATAAACACGAATTTTCTAATTAGAGCATTTTCGAGTGTACATTCGAATAATACACACTAGAAAAGACTCGAACGTTATAATTTAGCTCAACAGGTTTTTATTTTTATTGGAAACATGCTAATGTTCAAGACATGTTGGTCTATAGACCCAGATGATCTTGATATTTTAGCAAAATTTTGAAATCTAGGCCTCATAAACAAGATTTGTCTACTTAGAGGAGTTTCGAGTGTACGTTCGAAAAATACACACTCGAAAAGACTCGAATGCTATAATTTAGCTCAAGAGGTGTCTATTTTTATTGAAAACATGCTATTGATCAGGACATGTTGGTCTATAGACCCACATGATCTTGATATGATAGCCAAGTTTTGAAGGCTAGGCCTCATAAACACGAATTTTCTATTTAGAGCAGTTTCGAGTGTACATTCAAGTAATACACACTCGAAAAGACTCGAACGCTATAATTTAGCTCAACCGGTGTCTATTTTTATTGGAAAAATGCTAATAATCAGGACATATTGGTCTATAGACCCAGATGATCTTGATATTTTAGCTAAATTTTGAAGTCTAGGCCTCATAAACAAGATTTGTCTACTTAGAGAAGTTTCGAGTGTACATTCGAAAAATACACACTCGAAAAGACTCGAACGCTACAATTTAGCTCCAGAGGTGTCTATTTTGATTGAAAACATGCTAATTATCAGGACATGTTGGTCTATAGACCCACATGATCTTGATATTTCAGCCAAATTTTGAAGTCTAGGCCTCATAAAAAAGTTTTTTCTACTTAGAGCAGTTTCGAGTGTACATTCGAAAAATACACACTCGAAAAGACCCGAACGCTATAATTTAGTTCAAGAGGTGTCTATTTTGATTGAAAACATGCTATTGATCAGGACATGTTGGTCTATAGACACACATGATCTTGATATGTTAGCCAAGTTTTGAAGGCTAGGCCTCATAAACTCGAATTTTCTACTTAGAGCAGTTTCGAGTGTACATTCAAATAATACACACTCGAAAAGACTCGAACGCTATAATTTGGCTCAACCGGTGTCTATTTCTATTGGAAACATGCTAATGATCAGGACATGTTGGTCTATAGACCCACATGATCTTGATATTTCAGCCAAATTTTGAAGTCTAGGCCTCATAAACAAGATTTTTCTACTTAGAGCAGTTTCGAGTGTACATTCGAAAAATATACACTCGAAAAGATTCGAACGCTATAATTTAGCTCAAGAGGTGTCTATTTTGATTGAAAAAATGCTATTGATCAGGACATGTTGGTCTATAGACCCACATGATCTTGATATTTTAGCCAAGTTTTGAAGGCTAGGCCTCATAAACACGAATTTTCTACTTAAAGCAGTTTCGAGTGTACATTCAAATAATACACACTCGAAAAGACTCGAACGCTATAATTTAGCTCAAGAGGTGTCTATTTTTATTGGAAACATGCTAATTATAGGACATGTTGGTCTATAGACCCAGATGATCTTGATATTTTAGCAAAATTTTGAAATCTAGGCCTCATAAACAAGATTTGTCTACTTAGAGCAGTTTCGAGTGTATATTCGAAAAATACACACTCGAAAAGACTCGAACGTTATAATTTAGCTCAAGAGATGTATATTTTGATTGAAAACATGCTAATTATCAGGACATGTTGGTCTATAGACCCACATGATCTTTATGTTTTAGCCAAGTTTTGAAGCCTAGGCCTCATAAACACGAATTTTCTACTTAAAGCAGTTTCGAGTGTACATTCGAAAAATACACACTCGAAAAGACTCGAACGCTATAATTTAGCTCAAGAGGTGTCTATTTGGATCGGAAACATGCTAATGATCAGGACATGTTGGTCTATAGACCCACATAATCTTGATATTTTAGCCAAATTTTGAAGTCTAGGCCTCATAAACAAGATTTGTCTACTTAGAGCAGTTTCGAGAGTACGTTCGAAAAATACACACTCGAAAAGACTCGAACACTATAATTTAGCTCAAGAGGTGTCTATTTTGATTGAAAACATGTTATTGATCAGGACATGTTGGTCTATAGACCCACATGATCTTGATATGATAGCCAAGTTTTGAAGGCTAGGCCTCATAAACACGAAATTTCTACTTAGAGCAGTTTCGAGTGTACATTCAAATAATACACACTCGAAAAGACTCGAACGCTATAATTTAGCTCAACCGGTGTCTATTTTTATTGGAAACATGCTAATGATCAGGACATGTTGGTCTATAGACCCAGATGATCTTGATATTTTAGCTAAATTTTGAAGTCTAGGCCTCATAAACAAGATTTGTCTACTTAGAGAAGTTTCGAGTGTACATTCGAAAAATACACACTCGAAAAGACTCGAACGCTATAATTTAGCTCAACCGGTGTCTATTTTTATTGGAAACATGCTAATGATCAGGACATGTTGGTCTATAGACCCAGATGATCTTGATATTTTAGCTAAATTTTGAAGTCTAGGCCTCATAAAAAAGATTTTTCTACTTAGAGAAGTTACGAGTGTACATTTGAAAAATACACACTCGAAAAGACTAGAACGCTACAATTTAGCTCAAGAGGTGTCTATTTTGATTGAAAACATGCTAATTATCAGGAAATGTTGGTCTATAGACCCACATGCTCTTGATATTTCCGCTAAATTTTGAAGTCTAGGCCTCATAAACAAGATTTTTCTACTTAGAGCATTTTCGAGTCTGCATTCGAAAAATACACACTCGAAAAGACTCGAACGCTATAATTTAGCTCAAGAGGTGTCTATTTTGATTGGAAACATGCTAATGATCAGGACATGTCGGTCTATAGACCCACATGATCTTGATATTTTAGCCAAATTTTGAAGTCTAGGCCACATAAACAAGATTTTTCTACTTAGAGCAGTTTCGAGTGTACATTCGAAAAATACACACTCGAAAAGACTCGAACGCTATAATTTAGCTCAAGAGGTGACTATTTTGATTGAAAACAGGCTAATTATCAGGACATGTTGGTCTATAGACCCACGTGATCTTGATATTTTAGCCAAGTTTTGAAGCTTAGGCCTCATAAACATTAATTTTCTAATTAGAGCATTTTCGAGTGTACATTCGAATAATACACACTCGAAAAGACTCGAACGTTATAATTTAGCTCAACAGGTTTTTATTTTTATTGGAAACATGCTAATGTTAAGGACATGTTGGTCTATAGACCCAGATGATCTTGATATTTTAGCTAAATTTTGAAGTCTAGGCCTAATAAACAAGATTTGTCTACTTAGAGCAGTTTCGAGTGTACATTTGAAAAAGGTTGCTTATAGACTCTAATGCGCCTTCCTTCTTAGAACCTTTTGGTATGTAGTGCCCCCTAACTTTAGATCAGATCCACCGGACGAGAAACTCAATTCCGCACTGCTACTGAGTCGTCAGACTTATCCACCAGGCCAAAAGGGACTGGGACAGGGGATTCGTGGAATTTATCTTTGTGGATTGTGTTGGGGGAAATCTACCAAAGCTAGGCAGATAGATAGACTCCTTTCCCGCTGCTAAGGCAGAGCAAGAAACAAAAGAAAATTATTTAACCAGCGCCTCGGCGGGTACTAAGAGTCCTCTCACTACCAACCAACATACATCATCTGGCAGGGTCTTGCCGGTATCAACAACGAGAAAAAAGAAGCAAATGGAAACAGCAACTCACTATGGCTCTTGGCCCAGACAACGTCCTAGGCGTCAAGCTTGTCAGGGAATGCCTAGACGACGACGCCCGTCCTGGGCTGCAGTAAGTAGATCGAGAGGTTACAACAACTAGAATATACCCTCCCGGCTAGCCAGAGACCCAATACCAGGATTAAGGCACCACTACTTCGTCTCTTTGTTGGACCGCCGACGCGAGCACAGTGGTGGATTCTGTAGTTATTCAGTTTGGGGGGTGTGGACACACTTGCGCGGTGAGTAGTGCCCCATGAGAAGGACTGTATTTTATGTATTATCTCCGCACCTGGATACTGGGTCTGATTCGCGGGAATTGCCGAGTATATAGATCAGATCCGGACGCTGCTCTTGCTCCGCGGTGATACACACTCGAAAAGACTCGAACGTTATAATTTAGCTCAAGAGATGTCTATTTTCATTGAAAACATGCTAATTATCAGGACATGTTGGTCTATATACCCACATGATCTTTATATTTTATCCAAGTTTTGAATCCTAGGCCTCATAAACACGAATTTTCTACTTAGAGCAGTTTCGAGTGTACATTCGAAAAATACACACTCGAAAAGACTCGAACGCTATAATTTAGCTCAAGAGGTGTCTATTTTGATTGGAAACATGCTAATTATCAGGACATGTTGGTCTATAGACCCACATGATCTTGATATTTTAGCCAAGTTTTGAAGCCTAGGCCTCATAAACACGAATTTTCTACTTAGAGCAGTTTCGAGTGTACATTCGAAAAATACACACTCGAAAAGACTCGAACGTTATAATTTAGCTCAAGAGATGTCTATTTTGATTGAAAACATGCTAATTATCAGGACATGTTGGTCTATAGACCCACATGATCTTGATATTTCAGACAAATTTTGAAGTCTAGGCCTCATAAACAAGATTTTTCTACTTAGAGCAGTTTCGAGTGTACATTCGAAAAATACACACTCGAAAAGACTCGAACGCTATAATTTAGCTCAAGAGGTGTCTATTTTGATTGAAAACATGCTAATGATCAGGACATATTGGTCTATAGACCCAGATGATCTTTATATTTTAGCTAAATTTTGAAGTATAGGCCTCATAAATAAGATTTGTCTACTTAGAGAAGTTTCGAGTGTACATTCGAAAAATACACACTCGAAAAGACTCGAACGCTATAATTTAGCTCAAGAGGTGTCTATTTTGATTGAAAACATGCTATTGATCAGGACATGTTGGTCTATAGACCCACATGATCTTGATATGATAGCCAAGTTTTGAAGGCTAGGCCTCATAAACACGAATTTTCTACTTAGAGCAGTTTCGAGTGTACATTCGAAAAATACACACTCGAAAAGACTCGAACGCTATAATTTAGCTCAAGAGGTGTCTATTTTTATTGGAAACATGCTAATGATCAGGGCATGTTGGTCTATAGACCCATATGATCTTGATATTTTAGCTAAATTTTGAAGTCTAGGCCTCATAAATAAGATTTGTCTACTTAGAGAAGTTTCGAGTGTACATTCGAAAAATACACACTCGAAAAGACTCGAACGTTATAATTTAGCTCAAGAGATGTCTATTTTGATTGAAAACATGCTAATTATCAAGACATTGTTGGTCTATAGACCCACATGATCTTGATATTTTAGCCAAGTTTTGAAGCCTAGGCCTCATAAATACGAATTTTCTACTTAGAGCAGTTTCGAGTGTACATTCGAAAAATACACACTCGAAAAGACTCGAACGCTATAATTTAGCTCAAGAGGTGTCTATTTTTATTTGAAACATGCTAATGATCAGGACATGTTGGTTTATAGACCCACATGATCTTAATATTTTAGCCAAATTTTGAAGTCTAGGCCACATAAACAAGATTTTTCTACTTAGAGAAGTTTCGAGTGTACATTCGAAAAATACACACTCGAAAAGACTCGAACGCTATAATTTAGCTCAAGAGGTGACTATTTTGATTGAAAACATGCTAATTATCATGACATGTTGGTCTATAGACCCAAATGATCTTGATATTTTAGCCAAGTTTTGAAGCCTAGGCCTCATAAACACGAATTTTCTAATTAGAGCATTTTCGAGTGTACATTCGAATAATACACACTCGAAAAGACTCGAACGCTATAATTTAGCTCAACAGGTTTTTATTTTTATTTGAAACATGCTAATGATCAGGACATGTTGGTCTATAGACCCAAATGATCTTGATATATTAGCAAAATTTTGAAATATAGGCCTCATAAAAAAGATTTGTCTACTTAGAGCAGTTTCGAGTGTACGTTCGAAAAATACACACTCGAAAAGACTCGAACGCTATAATTTATCTCAAGAGGTGTCTATTTTGATTGAAAACATGCTATTGATCAGGACATGTTGGTCTATATACCCACATGATCTTGATATGTTAGCCAAGTTTTGAAGGCTAGGCCTCATAGACACGAATTTTCTACTTAGAGCAGTTTCGAGTGTACATTCAAATAATACACACTCGAAAAGACTCGAACGCTATAATATAGCTCATCCGGTGTCTATTTTTATTGGAAACATGCTAATGATTAGGACATGTTGGTCTATAGACCCACATGATCTTGATATTTTAGCTAAATTTTGAAGTCTAGGCCTCATAAAAAAGATTTGTCTTCTTAGAGAAGTTTCGAGTGTACATTCGAAAAATACACATTCAAAAAGACTAGAACGCTACAATTTAGCCCAAGAGGTGTCTATTTTGATTCAAAACATGCTAATTATAAGGACATGTTGGTTTATAGACCCAGATGATCTTGATATTTCAGCAAATTTTGAAGTCTAGGCCTCATAAACAAGATTTTTCTACTTAGAGCAGTTTCGAGTGTACATTCGAAAAATACACACTCGAAAAGACTCGAACGCTATAATTTGGCTCAAGAGGTGTCTATTTTGATTGGAAACATGCTAATTATCAGGACATGTTGGTCTATAGACCCACATGATCTTGATATTTCAGCCAAATTTTGAAGTCTAGGCCTCATAAACAAGATTTTTCTACTTAGAGCAGTTTCGAGTGTACATTCGAAAAATACACACTCGAAAAGACTCGAACGCTATAATTTAGCTCAAGAGGTGACTATTTTGATTGAAAACATGCTAATTATCAGGACATGTTGGTCTATAGACCCACATGATCTTGATATTTTAGCCAAGTTTTGAAGCCTAGGCCTCATAAATACGAATTTTCTACTTAGAGAAGTTTCGAGTGTACATTCGAAAAATACAGACTCGAAAAGACTCGAACGCTACAATTTAGCTCAAGAGGTGTCTATTTTGATTGGAAACATGCTAATTATCAGGACATGTTGGTCTATAGACCCACATGATCTTGATATTTCAGCCAAATTTTGAAGTCTAGGCCTCATAAACAAGATTTTTCTACTTAGAGCAGTTTCGAGTGTACATTCGAAAAATACACACTCGAAAAGACTCGAACGCTATAATTTAGCTCAACAGGTGTCTATTTTGATTGAAAACATGCTAATTATCAGGACATGTTGGTCTACAGACCCACATGATCTTGATATTTTAGCCAAATTTTGAAGTTTAGGCCTCATAAACAAGATTTTTCTACTTAGAGCAGCTTCGAGTGTACATTCGAAAAATACACACTCAAAAAGACTCGTACGCTATAATTTAGCTCAAGAGGTGTCTATTTTGATTGGAAACATGCTAATTATCAGGACATGTTGGTCTATAGACCCACATGATCTTGATATTTCAGCCAAATTTTGAAGTCTAGGCCTCATAAACAAGATTTTTCTACTTAGAGAAGTTTCGAGTGTACATTCGAAAAATACACACTCGAAAAGATTTGAACGCTCTAATTTAGCTCAAGAGGTGTCTATTTTGATTGTAAACATGCTAATGATCAGGACATGTTGGTCTATAGACCCACATGATCTTGATATTTCAGCCAAATTTTGAAGTCTAGGCCTCATAAACAAAATTTTTCTACTTAGAGCAGTTTCGAGTGTACATTCGAAAAATACACACTCGAAAAGACTCGAACGCTATAATTTAGCTCAAGAGGTGTCAATTTTGATCGAAAACATGCTAGTTATCAGGACATGTTGGTCTATAGACCCACATGATCTTGATATTTTAGCCAAATTTTGAAGTCTAGGCCTCATAAATAAGATTTTTAACACGAATTTTCTACATAGAACATTTTCGAGTGTACATTCGAATAATACACACTCGAAAAGAATCGAACGCTATAATTTAGCTCAAGAGGTGTCTATTTTGATTGGAAACATGCTAATGATCAAGACATGTTGGCCTATAGACCCACATGATCTTGATATTTTAGCCAAATTTTGAAATCTAGGCCTCATAAATAAGATTTGTCTACTTAGAGCAGTTTCGAGTTTACATTTGAAAAATACACACTCGAAAAGACTCGAACGCTATAATTTAGCTCAAGAGGTGTCTATTTTGATCGAAAACATGCTAATTATCAAAACATGTTGGTCTATAGACCCATATGATGTTGATATTTTAGCCAAGTTTTGAAGCCTAGGCCTCATAAACACGAATTTTCTACTTAGAGCATTTTCGAGTGCACATTCGAATAATACACACTCGAAAAGAATCGAACGCTATAATTTATCTCAAGAGGTGTCTATTTTTATTGGAAACATGTTAATGATCAAGACATGTTGGCCTATAGACCCACATGATCTTGATAGTTTTGCCAAGTTTTAAAGGCTAGGCCTCATAAACAAGATTTTTCTACTTAGAGAAGTTTCGAGTGTACGTTCGAAAAATACACACTCGAAAAGATTTGAACGCTATAATTTAGCTCAAGAGGTGTCTATTTTGATTGGAAACATGCTAATGATCAGGACATGTTGGTCTATAGACCCACATGATCTTGATATTTTAGCCAAATTTTGAAGTCTAGGCCTCATAAACAAGATTTTTCTACTTAGAGCAGTTTCGAGTGTACATTCGAATAATACACACTCGAAAAGACTCGAACGCTATAATTTAGCTCAAGAGGTGTATATTTTGATTTAAAACATGCTATTGATCAGGACATGTTGGTCTATAGACCCACATGATCTTGATATTTCAGCCAAATTTTGAAGTCTAGGCCTCATAAACAAGATTTTTCTACTTAGAGCAGTTTCGAGTGTACATTCGAAAAATACACACTCGAAAAGACTCGAACGCTATAATTTAGCTCAAGAGGTGTCTATTTTGATTGGAAACATGCTAATTATCAGGACATGTTGGTCTATAGACCCACATGATCTTGATATTTTAGCCAAATTTTGAAGTCTAAGCCACATAAACAAGATTTTTCTACTTAGAGCAGTTTCGAGTGTACATTCAAAAAATACACACTCGAAAAGACTCGAACGCTATAATTTAGCTCAAGAGGTGTCTATTTTGATTGAAATCATGCTAATTATCAGGACATGTTGGTCTATAGACCCACATTATCTTGATATTTTAGTCAAATTTTGAAGTCTAGGCCACATAAACAAGATTTTTCTACTTAGAGCAGTTTCGAGTGTACATTCGAAAAATACACACTCGAAAAGACTCTAACGCTATAATTTAGCTCAAGAGATGTCTATTTTGATTGGAAACATGCTAATGATCAGGACATGTTGGTCTATAGACCCACATGATCTTGATATTTTAGTCAAATTTTGAAGTCTAGGCCACATAAGCAAGATTTTTCTACTTAGAGCAGTTTCGAGTGTACATTCGAAAAATACACACTCGAAAAGACTCGAACGCTATAATTTAGCTCAAGAGGTGTCTATTTTGATTGGAAACATGCTAATTATCAGGACATGTTGGTCTATAGACCCACATGATCTTGATATTTTAGCCAAGTTTTGAAGCCTAGGCCTCATAAACACAAATTTTCTACTTAGAGCAGTTTCGACTGTACATTCGAAAAATACACACTCGAAAAGACTAGAACGCTATAATTTAGCTCAAGAGGTGTCTATTTTGATTGGAAACATGCTAATGATCAGGACATGTTGGTCTATAGACCCACAAGATCTTGATATTTTAGCCAAATTTTGAAGTCTAGGCCACATAAACAAGATTTTTCTACTTAGAGCAGTTTCGAGTGTACATTCGAAAAATACACACTCGAAAAGACTAGAACACTATAATTTAGCTCAAGAGGTGTCTATTTTGATTGGAAACATGCTAATGATCAGGACATGTTGGTCTATAGACCCACATGATCTTGATATTTTAGCCAAAGTTTGAAGTCTAGGCCACATAAACAAGATTTTTCTACTTAGAGCAGTTTCGAGTGTACATTCGAAAAATACACACTCGAAAAGACTCGAACGCTATAATTTAGCTCCAGAGGTGTCTATTTTGATTGGAAACATGCTATTGATCAGGACATGTTGGTCTATAGACCCACATGATCTTGATATTTTAGCCAAATTTTGAAGTCTAGGCCACATAAACAAGATTTTTCTACTTAGAGCAGTTTCAAGTGTACATTCAAAAAATACACACTCGAAAAGAATCGAACGCTATAATTTAGCTCCAGAGATGTCTATTTTGATTGAAAACATGCTAATTATCAGGATATGTTGGTCTATAGACCCACATGATCTTGATATTTTAGCCAAGTTTTAAAGCCTAGGCCTCATAAACACAAATTTTCTACTTAGAGCAGTTTCGAGTGTACATTCGAAAAATACACACTCGAAAAGACTAGAACCCGATAATTTAGCTCAAGAGGTGTCTATTTTGATTGGAAACATGCTAATGATCAGGACATGTTGGTCTATAGACCCACAAGATCTTGATATTTTAGCCAAATTTTGAAGTCTAGGCCACATAAACAAGATTTTTCTACTTAGAGCAGTTTCGAGTGTACATTCGAAAAATACACACTCGAAAAGACTCGAACGCTATAATTTAGCTCAAGAGGTGTCTATTTTGATTGGAAACATGCTAATTATCAGGACATGTTGGTCTATAGACCCACATGATCTTGATATTTTAGCCACGTTTTGAAGCCTAGGCCTCATAAACACAAATTTTCTACTTAGAGCAGTTTCGAGTGTACATTCGAAAAATACACACTCGAAAAGACTAGAACGCTATAATTTAGCTCAAGAGGTGTCTATTTTGATTGGAAACATGCTAATGATCAGGACATGTTGGTCTATAGACCCACATGATCTTGATATTTTAGCCAAATTTTGAAGTCTAGGCCACATAAACAAGATTTTTCTACTTAGAGCAGTTTCGAGTGTACATTCGAAAAATACACACTCGAAAAGACTCGAACGCTATAATTTAGCTCAACCGGTGTCTATTTTTATAGGAAACATGCTAATGATCAGGACATGTTGGTCTATAGACCCACATGATCTTGATATATTAGCCAAGTTTTGAAGGCTAGGCCTCATAAACACGAATTTTCTACTTAGAGAAGTTTCGAGTGTACATTCAAATAATACACACTCGAAAAGACTCGAACGTTATAATTTAGCTCAAGAGATGTCTATTTTGATTGGAAACATGCTAATGATCAGGACATGTTGGTCTATAGACCCACATGATCTTGATATTTTAGCCAAATTTTGAAGTCTAGGCCACATAAACAAGATTTTTCTACTTAGAGCAGTTTCGAGTGTACATTCGAAAAATACACACTTGAAAAGACTCGAACGCTATAATTTAGCTCAAGAGGTGTCTATTTTGATTGGAAACATGCTAATTATCAGGACATGTTGGTCTATAGACCCACATGATCTTGATATTTCAGCCAAATTTTGAAGTCTAGGCCTCATAAACAAGATTTTTCTACTTAGAGCAGTTTCGAGTGTACATTCGAAAAATACACACTCGAAAAGACTCGAACGCTATAATTTAGCTCAAGAGGTGACTATTTTGATTGAAAACATGCTAATTATCAGGACATGTTGGTCTATAGACCCACATGATCTTGATATTTTAGCCAAGTTTTGAAGCCTAGGCCTCATAAATACGAATTTTCTACTTAGAGAAGTTTCGAGTGTACATTCGAAAAATACAGACTCGAAAAGACTCGAACGCTACAATTTAGCTCAAGAGGTGTCTATTTTGATTAAAAACATGCTAATTATCAGGACATGTTAGTCTATAGACCCACATGATCTTGATATTTTAGCCAAGTTTTGAAGCCTAGGCCTCATAAACACGAATTTTCTAATTAGAGCATTTTCGAGTGTACATTCGAATAATACACACTCGATAAGACTCGAACGCTATAATTTAGCTCAACAGGTTTTTATTTTTATTGGAAACATGCTAATGTTCAGGACATGTGGTCTATAGACCCAGATGATCTTGATATTTTAGCAAAATTTTTAAATCTAGGCCTCATAAACAAGATTTTTTTACTTAGAGCAGTTTCGAGTGTACGTTCGAAAAATACACACTCGAAAAGACTCGAATGCTATAATTTAGCTCAAGAGGTGTCTATTTTTATTGAAAACATGTTATTGATCAGGACATGTTAGTCTATAGACCCACATGATCTTGATATGATAGCCAAGTTTTGAAGGCTTGGCCTCATAAACACGAATTTTCTACTTAGAGCAGTTTCGAGTGTAGATTCAAATAATACACACTCGAAAAGACTCGAACGCTATAATTTAGATCAACCGGTGTCTATTTTTATTGGAAACATGCTAATGATCAGGACATGTTGGTCTATAGACCCAGATGATCTTGATATTTTAGCTAAATTTTGAAGTCTAGGCCTCATAAATAAGATTTGTCCACTTAGAGAAGTTTCGAGTGTACATTCGAAAAAAACACACTCGAAAAGACTCGAACGTTATAATATAGCTCAAGAGATGTCTATTTTGATTGAAAACATGCTAATTATCAGGACATGTTGGTCTATAGACCCACATGATCTTGATATTTCAGCCAAATTTTGAAGTCTAGGCCTCATAAACAAGATTTTTCTACTTAGAGCAGTTTCGAGTGTACATTCGAAAAATACACACTCGAAAAGACCCGAACGCTATAATTTAGCTCAAGAGGTGTCTATTTTGATTGAAAACATGCTAATGATCAGGACATATTGGTCTATAGACCCAGATGATCTTGATATTT
>NW_020619714.1:693095-705812 GCF_003573695.1 Papaver somniferum
CCTCATAAACTCGAATTTTCTACTTAGAGCAGTTTCGAGTGTACATTCAAATAATACACACTCGAAAAGACTCGATTGGTATAATTTAGCTCAACCGGTGTCTATTTTTATTGGAAACTTGCTAATGATCAGGACATGTTGGTCTATAGACCCAGATGATCTTGATATTTTAGCTAAATTTTGAAGTCTAGGCCTCATAAATAAGATTTTTCCACTTAGAGAAGTTTCGAGTGTACATTCGAAAAATACACACTCGAAAAGACTCGAACGCTATAATTTAACTCAAGAGGTGTCTATTTTGATTGAAAACATGCTATTGATCAGGACATGTTGGTCTATAGACCCACGTGATCTTGATATGTTAGCCAAGTTTTGAAGGCTAGGCCTCATAAACTCGAATTTTCTACTTAGAGCAGTTTCGAGTGTACATTCAAATAATACACACTCGAAAAGACTCGATTGCTATAATTTAGCTCAACCGGTGTCTATTTTTATTGGAAACTTGCTAATGATCAGGACATGTTGGTCTATAGACCCAAATGATCTTGATATTTTAGCTAAATTTTGAAGTATAGGCCTCATAAATAAGATTTGTCTACTTAGAGCAGTTTCGAGTGTACATTCGAAAAATACACACTCGAAAAGACTCGAACGTTATAATATAGCTCAAGAGATGTCTATTTTGATTGAAAACATGCTAATTATCAGGACATGTTGGTCTATAGACCCACATGATCTTGATATTTCAGCCAAATTTTGAAGTCTAGGCCTCATAAACAAGATTTTTCTACTTAGAGCAGTTTCGAGTGTACATTCGAAAAATACACACTCGAAAAGACCCGAACGCTATAATTTAGCTCAAGAGGTGTCTATTTTGATTGAAAACATGCTAATGATCAGGACATATTGGTCTATAGACCCAGATGATCTTGATATTTAAGCTAAATTTTGAAGTCTAGGCCTCATAAATAAGATTTGTCTACTTAGAGAAGTTTCGAGTGTACATTCGAAAAATACACACTCGAAAAGACTCGAACGCTATAATTTAGCTCAAGAGGTGTCTATTTTGATTGAAAACATGCTATTGATCAGGACATGTTGGTCTATAGACCCACATGATCTTGATATGTTAGCCAAGTTTTGAAGGCTAGGCCTCATAAACTCGAATTTTCTACTTAGAGCAGTTTCGAGTGTACATTCAAATAATACACACTCGAAAAGACTCGATTGCTATAATTTAGCTCAACCGGTGTCTATTTTTATTGGAAACTTGCTAATGATCAGGACATGTTGGTCTATAGACCCAAATGATCTTGATATTTTAGCTAAATTTTGAAGTATAGGCCTCATAAATAAGATTTGTCTACTTAGAGCAGTTTCGAGTGTACATTCGAAAAATACACACTCGAAAAGACTCGAACGTTATAATATAGCTCAAGAGATGTCTATTTTGATTGAAAACATGCTAATTATCAGGACATGTTGGTCTATATACCCACATGATCTTGATATTTTAGCCAAGTTTTGAAGCCTAGGCCTCATAAATACGAATTTTCTACTTAGAGCAGTTTCGAATGTACATTCGAAAAATACACACTCGAAAAGACTCGAACGCTATAATTTAGCTCAAGAGGTGTCTATTTTGATTGGAAACATGCTAATGATCAGGACATGTTGGTTTATAGACCCACATGATCTTGATATTTTAGCCATATTTTGAAGTCTAGGCCACATAAACATGATATTTCTACTTAGAGCAGTTTCGAGTGTACATTCGAAAAATACACACTCGAAAAGACTCGAACCCTATAATTTAGCTCAAGAGGTGACTATTTTGATTGAAAACATGCTTATTATCAGGACATGTTGGTCTATAGACCCACATGATCTTGATATTTTAGCCAAGTTTTTAAGGCTAGGCCTCATAAACACGAATTTTCTACTTAGAGAAGTTTCGAGTGTACATTCGAATAATACACACTCGAAAAGACTCGAACGCTATAATTTAGCTCAACATGTTTCTATTTTTATTGTAAACATGCTAATGATCAGGACATGTTGGTCTATAGACCCATATGATCTTGATATTTTAGAAAAAATTTGAAATCTAGGCCTCATAAACAAGATTTGTCAACTTAGAGCAGTTTCGAGTGTACATTCGAAAAATACACACTCGAAAAGACTCGAACGCTATAATTTAGCTCAAGAGGTGACTATTTTGATTGAAAACATGCTAATTATCAGGACATGTTGGTCTATAGACCCACATGATCCTGATATTTTAGCCAAGTTTTGAAGGCTAGGCCTCATAAACACGAATTTTCTACTTAGAGCAGTTTCGAGTGTACATTCGAATAATACACACTCGAAAAGACTCGAACGCTATAATTTAGCTCAACAGGTTTCTATTTTTATTCGAAACATGCTAATGATCAGGACATGTTGGTCTATAGACCCAGATGATCTTGGTATTTTAGAAAAAATTTGAAATCTAGGCCTCATAAACAAGATTTGTCTACTTAGAGCAGTTTCGAGTGTACATTCGAAAAATACACACTCGAAAAGACTCGAACGCTATAATTTAGCTCAAGAGGTGTCTATTTTTATTGGAAACATGCTAAGGATCAGGACATGTTGGTCTATAGACCCAGATGATCTTGATATTTTAGCTAAATTTTGAAGTCTAGGCCTCATAAATAAGATTTGTCTACTTAGAGAAGTTTCGAGTGTACATTCGAAAAGTACACACTCGAAAAGACTCGAACGCTACAATTTAGCTTCAGAGGTGTCTATTTTGATTGAAAACATTCTAATTATCAGGACATGTTGGTCTATAGACCCACATGATCTTGATATTTCAGCCAAGTTTTGAAGCCTAGGCCTCATAAATACGAATTTTCTACTTAGAGCAGTTTCGAGTGTACATTCGAAAAATACACACTCGAAAAGACTCGAACGCTATAATTTAGCTCAAGAGGTGTCTATTTTAATTGGAAACATGCTAATGATCAGGACATGCTGGTTTATAGACCCACATGATCTTGATATTTTAGCCAAATTTTGAAGTCTAGGCCACATAAACATGATTTTTCTACTTAGACCAGTTTCGAGTGTACATTCGAAAAATACACACTCGAAAAGACTCGAACGCTATAATTTAGCTCAAGAGGTGACTATTTTGATTGAAAAAATGCTAATTATCAGGACATGTTGGTCTATAGACCCACATGATCTTGATATTTTAGCCAAGTTTTGAAGGCTAGGCCTCATAAACACGAATTTTCTACTCACACTCGAAAAGACTCGAACGCTATAATTTAGCTCAACAGGTTTCTATTTTTATTGTAAACATGCTAATGATCAGGACATGTTGGTCTATAGACCCATATGATCTTGATATTTTAGAAAAAATTTGAAATCTAGGCCTCATAAACAAGATTTGTCTACTTAGAGCAGTTTCGAGTGTACATTCGAAAAATACACACTCGAAAAGACTCGAACGCTATAATTTAGCTCAAGAGGTGACTATTTTGATTGAAAACATGCTAATTATCAGGACATGTTGGTCTATAGACCCACATGATCTTGATATTTTAGCCAAGTTTTGAAGGCTAGGCCTCATAAACACGAATTTTCTACTTAGAGAAGTTTCGAGTGTACATTCGAATAATACACACTCGAAAAGACTCGAACGCTATAATTTAGCTCAACAGGTTTCTATTTTTATTGGAAACATGCTAATGATCAGGACATGTTGGTCTATAGACCCAGATGATCTTGGTATTTTAGAAAAAATTTGAAATCTAGGCCTCATAAACAAGATTTGTCTACTTAGAGCAGTTTCGAGTGTACATTCGAAAAATACACACTCGAAAAGACTCGAACGCTATAATTTTGCTCAAGAGGTGTCTATTTTTATTGGAAACATGCTAAGGATCAGGACATGTTGGTCTATAGACCCAGATGATCTTGATATTTTAGCTAAATTTTGAAGTCTAGGCCTCATAAATAAGATTTGTCCACTTAGAGCAGTTTCGAGTGTACATTCGAAAAATACACACTCGAAAAGACTCGAACGCTACAATTTAGCTCCAGAGGTGTCTATTTTGATTGAAAACATTCTAATTATCAGGACATGTTGGTCTATAGACCCACATGATCTTGATATTTCAGCCAAGTTTTGAAGCCTAGGCCTCATAAATACGAATTTTCTACTTAGAGCAGTTTCGAGTGTACATTCGAAAAATACACACTCGAAAAGACTCGAACGCTATAATTTAGCTCAAGAGGTGTCTATTTTAATTGGAAACATGCTAATGATCAGGACATGCTGGTTTATAGACCCACATGATCTTGATATTTTAGCCAAATTTTGAAGTCTAGGCCACATAAACATGATTTTTCTACTTAGACCAGTTTCGAGTGTACATTCGAAAAATACACACTCGAAAAGACTCGAACGCTATAATTTAGCTCAAGAGGTGACTATTTTGATTGAAAAAATGCTAATTATCAGGACATGTTGGTCTATAGACCCACATGATCTTGATATTTTAGCCAAGTTTTGAAGGCTAGGCATCATAAACACGAATTTTCTACTTAGAGCAGTTTCGAGTGTACATTCGAATAATACACACTCGAAAAGACTCGAACGCTATAATTTAGCTCAACAGGTTTCTATTTTTATTGTAAACATGCTAATGATCAGGACATGTTGGTCTATAGACCCATATGATCTTGATATTTTAGAAAAAATTTGAAATCTAGGCCTCATAAACAAGATTTGTCTACTTAGAGCAGTTTCGAGTGTACATTCGAAAAATACACACTCGAAAAGACTCGAACGCTATAATTTAGCTCAAGAGGTGACTATTTTGATTGAAAACATGCTAATTATCAGGACATGTTGGTCTATAGACCCACGAGATCTTGATATTTTAGCTAAGTTTTGAAGCCTAGGCCTCATAAACACGAATTTTCTAATTAGAGCATTTTCGAGTGTACATTCGAATAATACACACTCGAAAAGACTCGAACGCTATAATTTAGCTGAACAGGTTTTTATTTTTATTGGAAACATGCTAACGATCAGGACATGTTGGTCTATAGACCCAAATGATCTTGATATTTTAGCAAAATTTTGAAATCTAGGCCTCATAAACAAGATTTGTCTACTTAGAGCAGTTTCGAATGTACGTTCGAAAAATACACACTCGAACGCTATAATTTAGCTCAAGAGGTGTCTATTTTGATTGGAAACATGCTAATGATCAGGACATGTTGGTCTATAGACCCACATGATCTTGATATTTTAGCCAAATTTTGAAGTCTAGGCCACATAAACAAGATTTTTCTACTTAGAGCAGTTTCGAGTGTACATTCGAAAAATACACACTCGAAAAGACTCGAACGCTATAATTTAGCTCAAGAGGTGTCTATTTTGATTGAAAACATGCTAATTATCAGGACATGTTGGTCTATAGACCCACATGATCTTGATATTTTATCCAAATTTTGAAGCCTAGGCCTCATAAACACGTATATTCTACTTAGAGCAGTTTCGAGTGTACATTCGAATAATACACACTCGAAAAGACTCGAACGCTATAATTTATCTCAAGAGATGTCTATTTTGATTGAAAACATGCTAATTATCAGGAAATGTTGGTCTATAGACCCACATGATCTTGATATTTTAGCCAAGTTTTGAAGCCTAGGCCTCATACACACGAATTTTCTACTTAGAGCAGTTTCGAGTGTATATTCGAAAAATACACACTCGAAAAGACTCGAACGCTATAATTTAGCTCAAGAGGTGTCTATTTTCATTGGAAACATGCTAATGATCAGGACATGTTAATGATCTTGATATTTTAGCCAAATTTTGAAGTCTAGGCCACATAAACAAGATTTTTCTACTTAGAGCAGTTTCGAGTGTACATTCGAAAAATACACACTCGAAAAGACTCGAACGCTATAATTTAGCTCAAGAGGTGTCTATTTTGATTGAAAACATGCTAATTATCAGGTCATGTTGGTCTATAGACCCAGATGATCTTGATTTTTTAGCCAAATTTTGAAGTCTAGGCCACATAAACAAGATTTTTCTACTTAGAGCAGTTTCGAGTGTACATTCGAAAAATACACACTCGAAAAGACTCGAACGCTATAATTTAGCTCAAGAGGTATCTATTTTGATTGAAAACATGCTAATTATCAGGACATGTTGGTCTATAGACCCACATGATCTTGATATTTTAGCCAAATTTTGAAGTCTAGGCCACATAAACAAGATTTTTCTACTTAGAGCAGTTTCGAGTGTACATTCGAAAAATACACACTCGAAAAGACTCGAACGCTATAATTTAGCTCAAGAGGTGTCTATTTTGATTGAAAACATGCTAATTATCAGGACATGTTGGTCTATAGACCCACATGATCTTGATATTTTAGCCAAATTTTTAAGTCTAGGCCACATAAACAAGATTTTTCTACTTAGAGAAGTTTCGAGTGTACATTCGAAAAATACACACTCGAAAAGACTCGAACGCTATAATTTAGCTCAAGAGGTGTCTATTTTGATTGAAAACATGCTAATGATCAGGACATGTTGGTCTATAGACCCACATGATCTTGATATGTTAGCCAATTTTTGAAGGCTAGGCCTCATAAACACGAATTTTCTACTTAGAGCAGTTTCGATTGTACATTCAAATAATACACACTCGAAAAGACTCGAACGCTATAATTTAGCTCAACCGGTGTCTATTTTTATTGGAAACATGCTAATGATCAGGACATGTTGGTCTATAGATCCAGATGATCTTGATATTTTAGCAAAATTTTGAAATCTAGGCCTCATAAACAAGATTTGTCTACTTAGAGCAGTTTCGAGTGTACATTCGAAAAATACACACTCGAAAAGACTCGAACGCTATAATTTAACTCAAGAGGTGTCTATTTTGATTGAAAACATGCTATTGATCAGGACATGTTGGTCTATGGACCCACATGATCTTGATATTTTAGCCAAATTTTGAAGTCTAGGCCACATAAACAAGATTTTTCTACTTAGAGCAGTTTCGAGTGTACATTCGAAAAATACACACTCGAAAAGACTCGAACGCTATAATTTAGCTCAAGAGGTGTCTATTTTGATTTAAAACATGCTAATTATCAGGACATGTTGGTCTATAGACCCACATGATCTTGATATTTTATCCAAGTTTTGAACCCTAGGCCTCATAAACACGAATTTTCTACATAGACAGCAGTTTCGAGTGTACATTCGAATAATACACACTCGAAAAGACTCGAACGCTATAATTTAGCTCAAGAGGTATCTATTTTGATTGGAAACATGCTAATGATCAGGACATGTCGGTCTATAGACCCACATGATCTTGATATTTTAGCCAAATTTTGAAGTCTAGGCCACATAAACAAGATTTTTCTACTTAGAGCAGTTTCGAGTGTACATTCGAAAAATACACACTCGAAAAGACTCGAACGCTATAATTTAGCTCAAGAGGTGTCTATTTTGATTGAAAACATGCTAATTATCAGGACATGTTGGTCTATAGACCCACATGATCTTGATATTTTATCCAAGTTTTGAAGCCTAGGCCTCATAAACACGAATTTGCTACTTAGAGCAGTTTCGAGTGTACATTCTAATAATACATACTCGATAAGACTCGAATGCTATAATTTAGTCAACAGGTTTCTATTTTTATTGGAAACATGCTAATGATCAGGACATGTTGGTCTATAGATCCAGATGATCTTGATATTTTAGCAAAATTTTGAAATCTAGGCCTCATAAACAAGATTTGTCTACTTGGAGCAGTTTCGAGTGTACATTCGAAAAATACACACTCGAAAAGACTCGAACGCTATAATTTGGCTCAAGAGGTGTCTATTTTGATTGAAAACATGCTATTGATCAGGACATGTTTGTCTATAGACCCACATGATCTTGATATTTTAGCCAAATTTTGAAGTCTAGGCCACATAAACAAGATTTTTCTACTTAGAGCAGTTTCGAGTGTACATTCGAAAAATACACACTCGAAAAGACTCGAACGCTATAATTTAGCTCAAGAGGTGTCTATTTTGATTGAAAACATGCTAATTATCAAGACATGTTGGTATATAGACCCACATGATCTTGATATTTCATCCAAGTTTTGAAGTCTAGGCCTCATAAACACGGATTTTCTACTTAGAGCAGTTTCGAGTGTACATTCGAATAATACACACTCGAAAAGACTCGAACGCTATAATTTATCTCAATAGATGTCTATTTTGATTGAAAACATGCTAATTATCAGGACATGTTGGTCTATAGACCCACATGATCTTGATATTTTAGCCAAATTTTGAAGTCTAGGCCACATAAACAAGATTTTTCTACTTAGAGCAGTTTCGAGTGTACATTCGAAAAATACACACTTGAAAAGACTCGAACGCTATAATTTAGCTCAAGAGGTGTCTATTTTGATTGGAAACATGCTAATTATCAGGACATGTTGGTCTATAGACCCACATGATCTTGATATTTCAGCCAAATTTTGAAGTCTAGGCCTCATAAACAAGATTTTTCTACTTAGAGCAGTTTCGAGTGTACATTCGAAAAATACACACTCGAAAAGACTCGAACGCTATAATTTAGCTCAAGAGGTGACTATTTTGATTGAAAACATGCTAATTATCAGGACATGTTGGTCTATAGACCCACATGATCTTGATATTTTAGCCAAGTTTTGAAGCCTAGGCCTCATAAATACGAATTTTCTACTTAGAGAAGTTTCGAGTGTACATTCGAAAAATACAGACTCGAAAAGACTCGAACGCTACAATTTAGCTCAAGAGGTGTCTATTTTGATTAAAAACATGCTAATTATCAGGACATGTTAGTCTATAGACCCACATGATCTTGATATTTTAGCCAAGTTTTGAAGCCTAGGCCTCATAAACACGAATTTTCTAATTAGAGCATTTTCGAGTGTACATTCGAATAATACACACTCGATAAGACTCGAACGCTATAATTTAGCTCAACAGGTTTTTATTTTTATTGGAAACATGCTAATGTTCAGGACATGTGGTCTATAGACCCAGATGATATTGATATTTTAGCAAAAATTTTAAATCTAGGCCTCATAAACAAGATTTGTTTACTTAGAGAAGTTTCGAGTGTACGTTCGAAAAATACACACTCGAAAAGACTCGAATGCTATAATTTAGCTCAAGAGGTGTCTATTTTTATTGAAAACATGCTATTGATCAGGACATGTTAGTCTATAGACCCAGATGATCTTGATATTTCTGCAAATTTTGAAGTCTAGGCCTCATAAACAAGATTTGTCTTCTTAGATTTTCGAGTGTACATTCGAAAAATACACACTCGAAAAGACTAGAACGCTACAATTTATCTCAAGAGGTGTCTATTTTGATTCAAAACATGCTAATTATAAGGACATGTTGGTCTATAGACCCAGATGATCTTGATATTTCAGCAAATTTTGAAGTCTAGGCCTCATAAACAAGATTTTTCTACTTAGAGCAGTTTCGAGTGTACATTCGAAAAATACACACTCGAAAAGACTCGAACGCTATAATTTAGCTCAAGAGGTGTCTATTTTGATTGGAAACATGCTAATTATCAGGACATGTTGGTCTATAGACCCACATGATCTTGATATTTCAGCCAAATTTTGAAGTCTAGGCCTCATAAACAAGATTTTTCTACTTAGAGCAGTTTCGAGTGTACATTCGAAAAATACACACTCGAAAAGACTCGAACGCTATAATTTAGCTCAAGAGGTGACTATTTTGATTGAAAACATGCTAATTATCAGGACATGTTGGTCTATAGACCCACATGATCTTGATATTTTAGCCAAGTTTTGAAGCCTAGGCCTCATAAATACGAATTTTCTACTTAGAGAAGTTTCGAGTGTACATTCGAAAAATACAGACTCGAAAAGACTCGAACGCTACAATTTAGCTCAAGAGGTGTCTATTTTGATTAAAAACATGCTAATTATCAGGACATGTTAGTCTATAGACCCACATGATCTTGATATTTTAGCCAAGTTTTGAAGCCTAGGCCTCATAAACACGAATTTTCTAATTAGAGCATTTTCGAGTGTACATTCGAATAATACACACTCGATAAGACTCGAACGCTATAATTTAGCTCAACAGGTTTTTATTTTTATTGGAAACATGCTAATGTTCAGGACATGTGGTCTATAGACCCAGATGATATTGATATTTTAGCAAAATTTTTAAATCTAGGCCTCATAAACAAGATTTGTTTACTTAGAGCAGTTTCGAGTGTACGTTCGAAAAATACACACTCGAAAAGACTCGAATGCTATAATTTAGCTCAAGAGGTGTCTATTTTTATTGAAAACATGCTAATGATTAGGACATGTTAGTCTATAGACCCAGATGATCTTGATATTTCTGCAAATTTTGAAGTCTAGGCCTCATAAACAAGATTTGTCTTCTTAGATTTTCGAGTGTACATTCGAAAAATACACACTCGAAAAGACTAGAACGCTACAATTTAGCCCAAGAGGTGTCTATTTTGATTCAAAACATGCTAATTATAAGGACATGTTGGTTTATAGACCCAGATGATCTTGATATTTCAGCAAATTTTGAAGTCTAGGCCTCATAAACAAGATTTTTCTACTTAGAGCAGTTTCGAGTGTACATTCGAAAAATACACACTCGAAAAGACTCGAACGCTATAATTTAGCTCAAGAGGTGTCTATTTTGATTGGAAACATGCTAATTATCAGGACATGTTGGTCTATAGACCCACATGATCTTGATATTTCAGCCAAATTTTGAAGTCTAGGCCTCATAAACAAGATTTTTCTACTTAGAGCAGTTTCGAGTGTACATTCGAAAAATACACACTCGAAAAGACTCGAACGCTATAATTTAGCTCAAGAGATGTCTATTTTGATTGAAAACATGCTAATTATCAAGACATTGTTGGTCTATAGACCCACATGATCTTGATATTTTAGCCAAGTTTTGAAGCCTAGGCCTCATAAATACGAATTTTCTACTTAGAGAAGTTTCGAGTGTACATTCGAAAAATACACACTCGAAAAGACTCGAACGCTATAATTTAGCTCAAGAGGTGTCTATTTTTATTTGAAACATGCTAATGATCAGGACATGTTGGTTTATAGACCCACATGATCTTAATATTTTAGCCAAATTTTGAAGTCTAGGCCACATAAACAAGATTTTTCTACTTAGAGAAGTTTCGAGTGTACATTCGAAAAATACACACTCGAAAAGACTCGAACGCTATAATTTAGCTCAAGAGGTGACTATTTTGATTGAAAACATGCTAATTATCATGACATGTTGGTCTATAGACCCAAATGATCTTGATATTTTAGCCAAGTTTTGAAGCCTAGGCCTCATAAACACGAATTTTCTAATTAGAGCATTTTCGAGTGTACATTCGAATAATACACACTCGAAAAGACTCGAACGCTATAATTTAGCTCAACAGGTTTTTATTTTTATTTGAAACATGCTAATGATCAGGACATGTTGGTCTATAGACCCAAATGATCTTGATATATTAGCAAAATTTTGAAATATAGGCCTCATAAAAAAGATTTGTCTACTTAGAGCAGTTTCGAGTGTACGTTCGAAAAATACACACTCGAAAAGACTCGAACGCTATAATTTATCTCAAGAGGTGTCTATTTTGATTGAAAACATGCTATTGATCAGGACATGTTGGTCTATATACCCACATGATCTTGATATGTTAGCCAAGTTTTGAAGGCTAGGCCTCATAGACACGAATTTTCTACTTAGAGCAGTTTCGAGTGTACATTCAAATAATACACACTCGAAAAGACTCGAACGCTATAATATAGCTCATCCGGTGTCTATTTTTATTGGAAACATGCTAATGATTAGGACATGTTGGTCTATAGACCCACATGATCTTGATATTTTAGCTAAATTTTGAAGTCTAGGCCTCATAAAAAAGATTTGTCTTCTTAGAGAAGTTTCGAGTGTACATTCGAAAAATACACACTCAAAAAGACTAGAACGCTACAATTTAGCCCAAGAGGTGTCTATTTTGATTCAAAACATGCTAATTATAAGGACATGTTGGTTTATAGACCCAGATGATCTTGATATTTCAGCAAATTTTGAAGTCTAGGCCTCATAAACAAGATTTTTCTACTTAGAGCAGTTTCGAGTGTACATTCGAAAAATACACACTCGAAAAGACTCGAACGCTATAATTTGGCTCAAGAGGTGTCTATTTTGATTGGAAACATGCTAATTATCAGGACATGTTGGTCTATAGACCCACATGATCTTGATATTTCAGCCAAATTTTGAAGTCTAGGCCTCATAAACAAGATTTTTCTACTTAGAGCAGTTTCGAGTGTACATTCGAAAAATACACACTCGAAAAGACTCGAACGCTATAATTTAGCTCAAGAGGTGACTATTTTGATTGAAAACATGCTAATTATCAGGACATGTTGGTCTATAGACCCACATGATCTTGATATTTTAGCCAAGTTTTGAAGCCTAGGCCTCATAAATACGAATTTTCTACTTAGAGAAGTTTCGAGTGTACATTCGAAAAATACAGACTCGAAAAGACTCGAACGCTACAATTTAGCTCAAGAGGTGTCTATTTTGATT
>NW_020619714.1:706812-715996 GCF_003573695.1 Papaver somniferum
TAGCATGTTTTCAATCAAAATAGACACCTCTTGAGCTAAATTATAACGTTCGAGTCTTTTTGAGTGTGTATTTTTCGAATATACACTCGAAACTGCTCTAAGTAGACAAATCTTGTTTATGAGGCCTAGACTTCAAAATTTGGCTAAAATATCAAGATTATGTGGGTCTATAGACCAACATGTCCTGATCAATAGCATTTTTTCAATCAAAATAGACACCTCTTGAGCTAAATTATAGCGTTCGAGTCTTTTCGAGTGTGTATTTTTCGAATGTACACTCGAAACTGCTCTAAGTAGAAAAATCTTGTTTAGGAGGCTTAGACATCAAAATTTGGATAAAACATCAAGATCATGTGGGTCTATAGACCAACATGTCCTGATCATTAGCATGTTTCCAATCAAAATAGACACTTCTTGAGCTAAATTATAGCGTTCGAGTCTTTTCGAGTGTGTGTTTTTCGAATGTACTCTCGAAACTGCTCTAAGTAGAAAAATCTTGTTTATGAGGCCTAGACTTCAAAATTTAGCGGAAATATCAAGATCATGTGGGTCTATAGACCAACATGTCCTGATAATTAGCATGTTTCCAATCCAAATAGACACCTCTTGAGCTAAATTATAGCGTTCGAGTCTTTTCGAGTGTGTACTTTTCGAATGTACACTCGAAACTGCTCTAAGTAGAAAATTCGTGTTTATGAGGCCTAGGCTTCAAAACTTGGCTAAAATATAAAGATCATGTGGGTCTATAGACCAACATGTCCTGATAATTAGCATGTTTTCAATCAAAATAGACATCTCTTGAGCTAAATTATAACGTTCGAGTCTTTTTGAGTGTGTATTTTTCGAATATACACTCGAAACTGCTCTAAGTAGACAAATCTTGTTTATGAGGCCTAGATTTCAAAATTTTGCTAAAATATCAAGATCATCTGGGTCTATAGACCAATATTTCCTTATAATTAGCATGTTATTAATCAAAATAGACACCTCTTGAGCTAAATTATAGCGTTCGAGTCTTTTCGAGTGTGTATTTTTCGAATGTACACTCGAAACTGCTCTAAGTAGAAAAATCTTGTTTAGGAGGCCTAGACTTCAAAATTTGGCTGAAATATCAAGATCATGTGGGTCTATAGACCAACATGTCCTGATCAATAGCATGTTTTCAATCAAAATAGACACCTCTTGAGCTAAATTATAACGCTCGAGTCTTTTTGAGTGTGTATTTTTCGAATATACACTCGAAACTGCTCTAAGTAGACAAATCTTGTTTATGAGGCCTAGACTTCAAAATTTGGCTAAAATATCAAGATTATGTGGGTCTATAGACCAACATGTCCTGATCAATAGCATTTTTTCAATCAAAATAGACACCTCTTGAGCTAAATTATAGCGTTCGAGTCTTTTCGAGTGTGTATTTTTCGAATGTACACTCGAAACTGCTCTAAGTAGAAAAATCTTGTTTAGGAGGCCTAGACTTCAAAATTTGGCTGAAATATCAAGATCATGTGGGTCTATAGACCAACATGTCCTGATCAATAGCATGTTTTCAATCAAAATAGACACCTCTTGAGCTAAATTATAACGTTCGAGTCTTTTTGAGTGTGTATTTTTCGAATATACACTCGAAACTGCTCTAAGTAGACAAATCTTGTTTATGAGGCCTAGATTTCAAAATTTTGCTAAAATATCAAGATCATCTGGGTCTATAGACCAATATTTCCTTATAATTAGCATGTTTTTAATCAAAATAGACACCTCTTGAGCTAAATTATAGCGTTCGAGTCTTTTCGAGTGTGTATTTTTCGAATGTACACTCGAAACTGCTCTAAGTAGAAAAATCTTGTTTAGGAGGCCTAGACTTCAAAATTTGGCTGAAATATCAAGATCATGTGGGTCTATAGACCAACATGTCCTGATCAATAGCATGTTTTCAATCAAAATAGACACCTCTTGAGCTAAATTATAACGTTCGAGTCTTTTTGAGTGTGTATTTTTCGAATATACACTCGAAACTGCTCTAAGTAGACAAATCTTGATTATGAGGCCTAGACTTCAAAATTTGGCTAAAATATCAAGATTATGTGGGTCTATAGACCAACATGTCCTGATCAATAGCATTTTTTCAATCAAAATAGACACCTCTTGAGCTAAATTATAGCGTTCCAGTCTTTTCGAGTGTGTATTTTTCGAATGTACACTCGAAACTGCTCTAAGTAGAAAAATCTTGTTTAGGAGGCTTAGACATCAAAATTTGGCTGAAATATCAAGATCATCTGGGTCTATAGACCAATATTTCCTTATAATTAGCATGTTTTTAATCAAAATAGACACCTCTTGAGCTAAATTATAGCGTTCGAGCCTTTTCGAGTGTGTATTTTTCGAATGTACACTCGAAACTGCTCTAAGTAGAAAAATCTTGTTTAGGAGGCTTAGACATCAAAATTTGGCTGAAATATCAAGATCATGTGGGTCTATAGACCAACATGTCCTGATCATTAGCATGTTTCCAATAGAAATAGACACCGGTTGAGCCAAATTATGGCGTTCGAGTCTTTTCGAGTGTGTATTATTTGAATGTACACTCGAAACTGCTCTAAGTAGAAAATTCGAGTTTATGAGGCCTAGCCTTCAAAACTTGGCTAACATATCAAGATCATGTGGGTCTATAGACCAACATGTCCTGATCAATAGCATGTTTTCAATCAAAATAGACACCTCTTGAGCTAAATTATAGCGTTCGAGTCTTTTCGAGTGTGTATTTTTTGAATGTACACTCGAAACTGCTCTAAGTAAAAAAAATCTTGTTTATGTGGCCTAGACTTCAAAATTTGGCTAAAATATCAAGATCATGTGGGTCTATAGACCAACATGTCCTGATAATTAGCATGTTTTCAATCAAAATAGACATCCCTGGAGCTAAATTATAGCGTTCGAGTCTTTTCGAGTGTGTATTTTTTGAATGTACACTTGAAACTGCTCTAAGTAGAAAATTAGTGTTTATGTGGCCTAGACTTCAAAATTTGGCTAAAATATCAAGATCATGTGGGTCTATAGACCAACATGTCCTGATAATTAGCATGTTTTCAATCAAAATAGACACCTCTTGAGCTAAATTATAGCGTTCGAGTCTTTTCGAGTGTGTATTTTTCGAATGTACACTCGAAACTGCTCTAAGTAGAAAAATCTTGTTTATGTGGCCTAGACTTCAAAATTTGGCTAAAATATCAAGATCTTGTGGGTCTATAGACCAACATGTCCTGATCATTAGCATGTTATCAAAATAGACACCTCTTGAGCTAAATTATATCGTTCTAGTCTTTTCGAGTGTGTATTTTTCGAATGTACACTTGAAACTGCTCTAAGTAGAAAAATCTTGTTTATGTAGCTTTGACTTCAAAATTTGGCTAAAATATCAAGATCATGTGGGTCTATAGACCAACATGTCCTGATCAATAGCATGTTTTCAATCAAAATAGACACCTCTTGAGCTAAATTATAGCGTTCGAGTCTTTTCGAGTGTGTATTTTTCGAATGTACACTCGAAACTGCTCTAAGTAGAAAAATCTTGTTTATGTGGCCTAGACTTCAAAATTTGGCTAACATATCAAGATCATGTGGGTCTATAGACCAACATGTCCTGATAATTAGCATGTTTCCAATCAAAATAAACATCTCTGGAGCTAAATTATAGCGTTCGAGTCTTTTCGAGTGTGTATTTTTTGAATGTACACTTGAAACTGCTCTAAGTAGAAAAATCTTGTTTATGTGGCCTAGACTTCAAAATTTGGCTAAAATATCAAGATCATGTGGGTCTATAGACCAACATGTCCTGATCAATAGCATGTTTTCAATCAAAATAGACACCTCTTGAGCTAAATTATAGCGTTCGAGTCTTTTCGAGTGTGTATTTTTCGAATGTACACTCGAAACTGCTCTAAGTAGAAAAATCTTGTTTAGGAGGCTTAGACATCAAAATTTGGCTGAAATATCAAGATCATCTGGGTCTATAGACCAATATTTCCTTATAATTAGCATGTTTTTAATCAAAATAGACACCTCTTGAGCTAAATTATAGCGTTCGAGTCTTTTCGAGTGTGTATTTTTCGAATGTACACTCGAAACTGCTCTAAGTAGAAAAATCTTGTTTAGGAGGCTTAGACATCAAAATTTGGCTGAAATATCAAGATCATGTGGGTCTATAGACCAACATGTCCTGATCATTAGCATGTTTCCAATAGAAATAGACACCGGTTGAGCCAAATTATGGCGTTCGAGTCTTTTCGAGTGTGTATTATTTGAATGTACACTCGAAACTGCTCTAAGTAGAAAATTCGAGTTTATGAGGCCTAGCCTTCAAAACTTGGCTAACATATCAAGATCATGTGGGTCTATAGACCAACATGTCCTGATCAATAGCATGTTTTCAATCAAAATAGACACCTCTTGAGCTAAATCATAGCGTTCGAGTCTTTTCGAGTGTGTATTTTTCGAATGTACACTCGAAACTGCTCTAAGTAGAAAAATCTTGTTTAGGAGGCTTAGACATCAAAATTTGGCTGAAATATCAAGATCATGTGGGTCTATAGACCAACATGTCCTGATCATTAGCATGTTTCCAATAGAAATAGACACCGGTTGAGCCAAATTATGGCGTTCGAGTCTTTTCGAGTGTGTATTATTTGAATGTACACTCGAAACTGCTCTAAGTAGAAAATTCGAGTTTATGAGGCCTAGCCTTCAAAACTTGGCTAACATATCAAGATCATGTGGGTCTATAGACCAACATGTCCTGATCAATAGCATGTTTTCAATCAAAATAGACACCTCTTGAGCTAAATTATAGCGTTCGAGTCTTTTCGAGTGTGTATTTTTCGAATGTACACTCGAAAATGCTCTAAGTAGAAAAATCTTGTTTATGAGGCCTAGACTTCAAACTTTAGCGGAAATATCAAGATCATGTGGGTCTATAGACCAACATGTCCTGATAATTAGCATGTTTTCAATCAAAAGAGACACCTCTTGAGCTAAATTGTAGCGTTCTAGTCTTTTCGAGTGTGTATTTTTCAAATGTACACTCGAAACTTCTCTAAGTAGACAAATCTTGTTTATGAGGCATAGACTTCAAAATTTAGCTAAAATATCAAGATCATCTGGGTCTATAGACCAACATGTCCTGATCATAGCATGTTTCAAATAAAAATAGAAACCGGTTGAGCTAAATTATAGCGTTCGAGTCTTTTAGAGTGTGTATTATTTGAATGTACACTCGAAACTGCTCTAAGTAGAAAATTCGTGTCTATGAGGCCTAGCCTTCAAAACTTGGCTGACATATCAAGATCATGTGGGTCTATAGACCAACATGTCCTGATCAATAGCATGTTTTCAATCAAAATAGATACCTCTTGAGCTAAATTATACGTTCGAGTCTTTTCGAGTGTGTATTTTTCGAACGTACACTCGAAACTGCTCTAAGTAGACAAATCTTGTTTATGAGGCCTAGATTTCAAAATTTTTCTAAAACATAAAGATCAGGTGGGTCTATAAACCAACATGTCCTGATCATTAGCATGTTTCCAATCAAAATAGACACCTCTTGAGCTAAATTATAGCGTTGTAGTCTTTTCGAGTGTGTATTTTTAAATGTACACTCGAAACTGTTCTAAGTAGAAAATTTGTATTTATGAGGCCTAGGCTTCAAAACTTGGATAAAATATCAAGATCATGTGGGTCTATAGACCAACATGTCCTGATAATTAGCATGTTTTCAATCAAAATAGACATCTTTTGAGCTAAATTATAACGTTCGAGTCTTTTCGAGTGTGTATTTTTCGAATAAACACTCGAAACTTCTCTAAGTAGACAAATCTTGTTTATGAGGCCTAGAATTCAAAATTTAGCTAAAATATCAAGATCATCTGGGTCTATAGACCAATATGTCCTTATCATTAGCAAGTTTTCAATCAAAATAGACACCTCTTGAGCTAAATTATAGCGTTCGAGTCTTTTCGAGTGTGTATTTTTCGAATGTACACTCGAAACTGCTCTAAGTAGAAAAATCTTGTTTATGTGGCCTAGACTTCAAAATTGGGCTAAAATATCAAGATCATGTGGGTCTATAGACCAACATGTCCTGATCATTAGCATGTTTCCAATCAAAATAGACACTTCTTGAGCTAAATTATAGCGTTCGAGTCTTTTCGAGTGTGTATTTTTCGAATGTACTCTCGAAACTGCTCTAAGTAGAAAAATCTTGTTTATGAGGCCTAGACTTCAAAATTTAGCGGAAATATCAAGATCATGTGGGTCTATAGACCAACATGTCCTGATAATTAGCATGTTTCCAATCCAAATAGACACCTCTTGAGCTAAATTATAGCGTTCGAGTCTTTTCGAGTGTGTATTTTTCGAATGTACACTCGAAACTGCTCTAAGTAGAAAATTCGTGTTTATGAGGCCTAGGCTTCAAAACTTGGCTAAAATATAAAGATCATGTGGGTCTATAGACCAACATGTCCTGATAATTAGCATGTTTCCAATCAAAATAGACACCTCTTGAGCTAAATTATAGCGTTGTAGTCTTTTCGAGTGTGTATTTTTAAATGTACACTCGAAACTGTTCTAAGTAGAAAATTTGTATTTATGAGGCCTAGGCTTCAAAACTTGGATAAAATATCAAGATCATGTGGGTCTATAGACCAACAATGTCTTGATAATTAGCATGTTTTCAATCAAAATAGACATTTTTTGAGCTAAATTATAACGTTCGAGTCTTTTCGAGTGTGTATTTTTCGAATAAACACTCGAAACTTCTCTAAGTAGACAAATCTTGTTTTTGAGGCCTAGAATTCAAAATTTAGCTAAAATATCAAGATCATCTGGGTCTATAGACCAATATGTCCTTATCATTAGCAAGTTTTCAATCAAAATAGACACCTCTTGAGCTAAATTATAGCGTTCGAGTCTTTTCGAGTGTGTATTTTTCGAATGTACACTCGAAACTGCTCTAAGTAGAAAAATCTTGTTTATGTGGCCTAGACTTCAAAATTGGGCTAAAATATCAAGATCATGTGGGTCTATAGACCAACATGTCCTGATCATTAGCATGTTTCCAATCAAAATAGACACTTCTTGAGCTAAATTATAGCGTTCGAGTCTTTTCGAGTGTGTGTTTTTCGAATGTACTCTCGAAACTGCTCTAAGTAGAAAAATCTTGTTTATGAGGCCTAGACTTCAAAATTTAGCGGAAATATCAAGATCATGTGGGTCTATAGACCAACATGTCCTGATAATTAGCATGTTTCCAATCCAAATAGACACCTCTTGAGCTAAATTATAGCGTTCGAGTCTTTTCGAGTGTGTATTTTTCGAATATACACTCGAAACTGCTCTAAGTAGACAAATCTTGTTTATGAGGCCTAGATTTCAAAATTTTGCTAAAATATCAAGATCATCAAGGTCTATAGAACAACATGTCCTGATCATTAGCATGTTTCCAATAAAAATAGAAACCTGTTGAGCTAAATTATAGCGTTAGAGTTTTTTCGAGTGTGTATTATATGAATGTACACTCGAAAATGCTCTAAGTAGAAAATTCGTGTTTATGAGTCCTAGCCTTCAAAACTTGGTTAACATATCAAGATCATGTGGGTCTATAGACCAACATGTCCTGATCAATAGCATGTTTTCAATCAAAATAGACACCTCTTGAGCTAAATTATAGCGTTCGAGTCTTTTCGAGTGTGTATTTTTCGAATGTACACTCGAAACTGCTCTAAGTAGAAAAATCTTGTTTAGGAGGCTTAGACATCAAAATTTGGCTGAAATATCAAGATCATCTGGGTCTATAGACCAATATTTCCTTATAATTAGCATGTTTTTAATCAAAATAGACACCTCTTGAGCTAAATTATAGCGTTCGAGTCTTTTCGAGTGTGTATTTTTCGAATGTACACTCGAAACTGCTCTAAGTAGAAAAATCTTGTTTATGAGGCCTAGACTTCAAAATTTAGCGGAAATATCAAGATCATGTGGGTCTATAGACCAACATGTCCTGATAATTAGCATGTTTCCAATCCAAATAGACACCTCTTGAGCTAAATTATAGCGTTCGAGTCTTTTCGAGTGTGTATTTTTCGAATGTACACTCGAAACTGCTCTAAGTAGAAAATTCGTGTTTATGAGGCCTAGGCTTCAAAACTTGGCTAAAATATAAAGATCATGTGGGTCTATAGACCAACATGTCCTGATAATTAGCATGTTTTCAATCAAAATAGACATCTCTTGAGCTAAATTATAACGTTCGAGTCTTTTTGAGTGTGTATTTTTCGAATATACACTCGAAACTGCTCTAAGTAGACAAATCTTGTTTATGAGGCCTAGATTTCAAAATTTTGCTAAAATATCAAGATCATCTGGGTCTATAGACCAATATTTCCTTATAATTAGCATGTTTTTAATCAAAATAGACACCTCTTGAGCTAAATTATAGCGTTCGAGTCTTTTCGAGTGTGTATTTTTCGAATGTACACTCGAAACTGCTCTAAGTAGAAAAATCTTGTTTAGGAGGCCTAGACTTCAAAATTTGGCTGAAATATCAAGATCATGTGGGTCTATAGACCAACATGTCCTGATCAATAGCATGTTTTCAATCAAAATAGACACCTCTTGAGCTAAATTATAACGTTCGAGTCTTTTTGAGTGTGTATTTTTCGAATATACACTCGAAACTGCTCTAAGTAGAAAATTCGAGTTTATGAGGCCTAGCCTTCAAAACTTGGCTAACATATCAAGATCATGTGGGTCTATAGACCAACATGTCCTGATCAATAGCATGTTTTCAATCAAAATAGACACCTCTTGAGCTAAATTATAGCGTTCGAGTCTTTTCGAGTGTGTATTTTTCGAATGTACACTCGAAAATGCTCTAAGTAGAAAAATCTTGTTTATGAGGCCTAGACTTCAAGCTTTAGCGGAAATATCAAGATCATGTGGGTCTACAGACCAACATGTCCTGATAATTAGCATGTTTTCAATCAAAAGAGACACCTCTTGAGCTAAATTGTAGCGTTCTAGTCTTTTCGAGTGTGTATTTTTCAAATGTACACTCGAAACTTCTCTAAGTAGACAAATCTTGTTTATGAGGCCTAGACTTCAAAATTTAGCTAAAATATCAAGATCATCTGGG